>NC_086445.1:765117162-765412162 GCF_028390025.1 Pseudophryne corroboree
AAAGGAGGATGAGATCAGACAGTCTTTCAGGGACTTCTTTCAATCTCAGGAGTCGCTTTTGGAGGCAGGCTGGAGTAGGTCTGAGTGGTGGGAGGTATGCAAGAAGAGGGCTTGCAGCTTTTTCCGCAACCTCGTAGCCAAGAGAAACTTGTTAAAGAGGAATGTCTGTAAAAAGATAAAAACAGGAGCGCTGGAATAATAACCCTTACCTACAATACATACACACTTGGAAAAGATACATAGATGACTTGTTCTTCATTTGGAACGGTCCACAACAAGAACTTCATCAATTTTTAGAATACATTAACAACAACTCTTACAAACTGGAATTCACATCAGTCACCAGTGACAAAATGGTTGTATACCTTGATTTGGAAATTTTCATACAGGAAAACACAATCCAGACAAGAACACACATAAAGAACGTCAGTGGTAATAACACCATTTCCACGTGCAGCAATCATCATACCAATTGGAAAAAAAACATTCCAGGTGGGCAATTTCAACGATTGAAAAGAAATTGCTCACAGTTAGAAACATTTATGGAACAATCATCACAAATGAAGAAGAAGTTTGTCCAAAGTGGATACAAAGAAGAAGACTTACAGAAACAGTTTGATCAAGTTGCCAACATAGACAGAAATGAGATGTTAAAATACAAACGGAAAGAACAAAAGGACTTTCAATTAACATTTGTCACTCAATTTAACAGCCAACATCTAGCCTTTGAAAAAATACTTAACAAACATTGGCACATCTTATCATTGGACAAGGAAATAGCCCCCATGATTCAAGAGAAACCACGTATCATTTATAAAAGAGCTACTTCAATCAAACAAGAATTAGTAAAAAGTTTCATCCCGAAGGAGACTCTGCACAAAGTTGACACAAAAGGATTTTTTTCATGTACAAAATGCTTACCATGTAGGACAGTGAAGAGATTCTCAACTAAACCTGAAACAATGTTTACTTGTAATGTAACAAGAAAAATCCACAGAGTAAAAAAAAAAATAACCTGTGAAACAGAGGGAGCAATTTATCTTCTACAGTGCCCCTGTGGCCTACAATACGTAGGTCAAACTAAAAGGAAACTTAAAGTTCGTTTAGCAGAACATATCTACAATATTAAAAAAGGATTGCAAACGCATAGCGTGTCAAAACACTTTGCAGATAAACATAATAAAGATCCAGCGAATTTACGGTTTTTGGGGATACAAAAAATTACCCCTCACTGGAGGGGAGGAGACATAGTGGATAAACTTAAAAGAGCAGAAGACAAATGGATTTTTATTTTACAAACCTTGGAACCCACCGGTCTCAATATAGATTTTGATTTAAATTCCTTTTTATAACATATTTATCATTTTTACAAAATTTATTTTAACATAATGCACACATTCTTCTTTTATTTTTATTTTTTATTTTTGCAAACACCAGTGAATAACCTAGAAAAAAGAAACGAACACGCTAATCTTATTCAGCTGTTTTTAACCAATTAAGCCTTCTCCAATTAAGCACATCAATTAATAAAGCTGTATAAAAAGGACGTATTGGGAAGTGCATCTATCATCCATGATTAAGGACAAACAAGTCCGAAACGCGTTGATGAGGAGTTACAAGTGAAAGCCTTACGTCATCCCGCCTGCGCCACACGGGTGTGGAAACGACAGTGCAGAAGACGGCATCAAGAACGGGGCAGCGGAACACGATCCACATGTGAGAACAGAGTGACGGACGTGACTACAGGTAGGCAGAGTAAGGGAGAGACAGACAGTTAGGTTTCCCCACTGCAGCCGCAGCACGGATCACAGCTCCGGTGTCCACAAAAGGACTCACGCACAGGACTTTCACATCAGCACAGAAGTGCTGTAAACATTATAAAGTAACCATTTTCTTTTTTGTTCACAGGTGTTTGCAACTTTTTTCAATTTATTATTTTTAATCTTTCTCTCTTTCCAGCGCTCCTGTTTTTATCTTTTTACTGTCATTATTAATTTAAAGGAGCAGCTCCACACTTTTTAGCGCGGGTCATTTACCACATTTAAAGAGGAATGTCTACCATGCCTTGAGAAAGAAACTGGATTTCTTAATTTCTGAGCAGGGGGATAGTGGTGAGATCTCCAGAGTAAAGGCCCAGATGAAAGAGTATCAATATGATCGGTATGCGTCCTTGGTTCTGGAAAGGGATTATGGTAAATACCACTCGCCTGATCCCTACCAGACATGCAGGAACTCGGTTAACTGTAAGGAGGTGAGGGGGTTGCGTGATGACTGGGGTGTCCTCCGTGAGGATAAGGAAGGCATTCTGGAAGTTGTGCGAACCTTTTACTCCGACCTTTTATCTGAGAAACTGCTTATCAGAGAGAGGATGGAACGGTTTCTGAGGGAGACTCCTGGTCTCGAGAATTTTGGCAGTTCTCTTGATTCCCTGGGAGACTTGATAACGGTGGACGAGGTCAGGAAGGCCATAGACTCCCTGTCTGTGAAGAAGTCCCTAGGTCCGGATGGGTTAACCTCCGAGTTTTATAAGATCTTTGGTGATCTCCTGTCCCCGTGTCTTATGGAAGTATTTAATGAAAGCCTGGGTGAGGGTTTGCTCCCTCCTTCCATGAGATTGTCTGCCCTTATCTTGCTTTCTAAGGGGAAGGATCTGTCCCGTATTGAGAACTGGCGCCCCATCGCCCTTCTTAATACGGATCGTAAGATTCTGGCAAAGGTACTCTTCAAAAGACTGATGGAAGTTCCGGGTCTCTACTTTCTCCTTCCCAGCACTGTACTGTGAAGGGCCGGAGCACCTTTAGTGCCGTCCTTGGCGTCCGGGAGGCTGTGGAACGGTTCCGTGCTGAGAGATGGGGAAAGTACCTGCTGGCATTGGATCAGTCAAAGGCATTTGATAGGGTTAACCACGAGTACCTGTGGGCTCTGCTTGAGCGTATATGGCCTCCCAGTGAGGGTGGTTGATTGGCTGCGTGTCATCTATAGGCAAGCCGAGAGCTTCCCTCTGATAAATGGTTGGGTGGGCCCTACTTTTTCGGTGGATACGGGTTTCAGGCAGGGCTGTCCTCTGAGCCCCCTCCTATATGTCTTTGCTATCGACCCCTTCGTCAGAAGGCTGGAGGGTGGCATTGTGAGAGGGGTCTATCTGAGCCAGGATTTTTCACTGGAAGTGGTGGCTTACGTGGACGATGTCACAGTTGTCTTGTCGGATCCATCTGAGGTGGATGCTGTGATGTCATCTGTCCAGGAATACTCGGATGCTTCGGGTTCCCTGTTCAATCAGGATAAGAGTGAGGTTTTCTGGGTGGGGGAGGAGGGTCAAGAATTTGACCTTCCGGATGGCCTCCCCCGGGCGAGCCAGGAGATCAAAGTTTTAGGCATTAGATTTGGCCCCGGCGATTATGCCACTCGAAATTGGGTTCTTAGACTGGATGAGGCCGGCCGGAAGGTAGAGCAATGGAAGAGATGGAAGCTGTCTCTTAGGGAAAGGGTTGACTTGATCAAAACTTTTCTGATTCCTGTCTTTTTGTATGTCAGCTACGTGTGCCTCTTGCCAGAGTCTAGATGGACCAAGATTTATGCTCTGTTTTTCCAGATGCTCTGGGGAAACAGGCTGAATCTGATTAAGAGGACTGTCATCTACAGATCGAGGAGGGAAGGAGGCTTGAGAATGGTCAACCCAGTGCTATTCTTTTTGTTGACCTTTCTTAAGTTGCATCTGGAAAGTCTCCAGTTAGAGACTCCTCGATGGGTAGAGGGTTTTAGAGCCTGGATGTTTCCCTTCCTCAACGCTTGGCTAGAGTGAGAGTTTGCGGGTCATGCACGGATACCTCCCGGCCTACGTGGCTCCTAGCTTGAAGGTTACAAGGGGATGGGGCCTGGAAGCGGGGGAGGTCAAAAACTCCTCTAGAAGGAAGATGGAGAGGAGAATTTTGCGGTCTCACTTCTGGGAACCGCTGGCACTGAAGGACTGCCCGGGTAGTTTGTCTTCAGATGGGCTGGCTCTGGTTAACTCTCAGAGAATCCAACTGAAGTTTCGTGACATTGCCTGGCTCTCCTTTCACGGAAGGCTCTACGTGAGAGGAAACTTGAAATACAGGAATGCCGATGATCGTGGCTGCCCACGGGAGGAGTGTCCGGGGGAGGAGGAGACAATGGACCATTTCTTGCTCAAGTGTCCTTTCAATGTGGAGGTTTATAGGACAGTGTCCAGAGCCTTGGGCATCCCGGGCCTTTCGGGTCTTAGTTACCCTGAGTGGGGCGTTCAAGAGAGTGGGTCATTTTGATTTAACCACTTAGTTTCTAGTTAGTGTAGTGATTAGGTACTTCACATGGAATGCACGGTGTCAGGTATCAATCAGACAAAAAGTCCTCCCTTGTGAAGTGGTGGCAGGTGATGTTCTTCACGAGGTGTGGAAGATAAGGGATTTGGAGAAGCGCCGGATGGATGCCGTGGGGTGGTCTAGGTTGTGGCGTCACCTCAAACCCCTTTGAGTGGGTGGTTGAAGTCCAGTGTCTTTTCCAACTTTGGCTTTTTCTGTCCTTCACGACCCCCCGTAGATTTTGTGATCTAATTGTTGTTTTTTTAAATTTGGGTTACGTATATCTGAGAAGCTTTTTCACTTCCTCTTAGTGTTACGATTCACCTGCCTCTAATGTTTGGCAGGTGAATTACAAGGAGAGAATTACTACTGGAGGTGCAGGCAGATGCAGTGTGACATAGAAATGGTTAACCAGACTTGACTGGGGAATACTGTAATAACTTGAGCACATTGTAGCAGAATTAAAGATTAGCAGACTATGGACTCTCCCTTTAATACTGGAATGTGCAGCACCACACTTTACACTGATTATGGACAGCAGGTGAGTAATATAACAGCTAAGAGCCAGGACTTGAATACAGGACTAGAATGTATCACGGGCGGGTGAGGCCCTAACCTCGCCCTTTCTCGCTCGCCAGCCAAGTCCCAGCCAGGGACTTGGCCGGAGGCGCCCCGTCCGCCCGGCGTATCAGCGCCTCCAAGTATGGTGGAGCGTGGAAGGGGGGTCCTTCCCTGGTCCGCCCAGGGGCCGACGTGGACTCCCTGGCTGGGCTTTATAGTCGGGGGCGGGTCCACCGAGAGGGGAGGAGGGGCCGGAAGGCAACCTCCCTCCCCGGGCTTAAGCCTCAGGCCGTCCGGACGGGAGCTAGTCCGGGCCTCGCCTCCTCCTCGTCCCGCCCAGAGCCGGCCCGGTTAACCCCCAGTCCGGCCGTCCCCTGCGGTGGCTCCCCAGCCTGGGCTTCCCATCTAGCGGAGGACACCCCTCCTCTCGCCTGATCTTCACCAGTCTCCCCCCTTCCGCAAAGGGAAGCCGTCCGGAGCCCGGGCTGCGGAAGCCGGCGGGAGCCCGGGTTGCGGACGCCGGCGAGATCCCGGGCTGTTCTTCTCTTTCATCCATCCGTCCATTATTTCATTTTCTATCTGTATGTATGGAGCCCAGGCTGCAGAGGCCGGCGAGAGCCCGGGCTGTTCTTCCCTTCCATCCATCTGTCCATTATTTCATTTTCTATCTGTATGTATGGAGCCCAGGCTGCGGAAGCCGGAGGGAGCCCAGGCTGTGGAAGCCGGAGGGAGCCCGGGCTGCGGAAGCCGGCGGGTTCACCAGGAGGGGAGGAGGGGGCCGACGATCCGCTTCCTCTGCCGGACTTAAGCTTCGGTCTGTCCGGGGCGCGTGGACTCGACGGGAGGGGTAGGCCCTATCTCTCCCTCCCTTGCGAGCCAAGTCCCGACCGGGGACTTGGCCGGAGGCGCCGCATTCGAACAGAGAGCCAGCGCGAGTGCAGCGGACCGCGGCGGCTTCCTTCCCTGGTCCGCTCCGGGGCCAGCGGGGACACCCTTCCCCAGGCTTAAGTTCCGGGCTACGTGGGTGGGGAGAGTGGGATTGATATTTATTCCCAACTCAACTATACAATTTCTTAACTCTACCCTTTCTGTATATTTTTTTTTTTCACTGTTTCTTTATTTTTCTTCGAAGTGCTGCAGTTACAGCATGTGGCCAGCGGGTGGCGCCTCTGCGGGGATACGGGCCCGGGGCCCGCCATCCGGCGGCCTAGGCCCTCTGACCTGCTTGCGTCCGGCTGTTTATTTGGTTTTTTTTTGTTTTTTCCCCCCGAAACACGTGAAATCTCCCCGCAGTGGCGTCAGGCGGCCAACTCAACTCTACACTTTCTTAACTCTACCCTTTCTGTATAATTTTTTTTTTCACTGTTTCTTTATTTTTCTTTGAAGTGCTTCAGTTACAGCATGCGGCCAGCGGGTGGCCCCGCTGCAGGGATACGTGCCCGAGCCCCGCCATCCTGCGGCCCAGGCCCTCTGGCCTGCTTGCGTGTGGCTTTTTTTTTTGTTTGTTTTTTTCCCCGAAACACGTGAAATCTCCCCGCAGTGGCGTCAGGCGGCCAACTCAACTCTACACTTTCTTAACTCTACCCTTTCTGTATAATTTTTTTTTTCTCCAGTTTATTTTTCTACAAAGTGCTGCAGTTACAGCATGCGGCCAGCGGGTGGCACCGCTGCGGGGATACGGGCCCGGGCTCCGCCACCCAGGGGCCCGCCACCCAGGGGCCTGGGCCCTCTCTCCCGCTTACATTTGCCGGGCTTAAATATTATTTATATTATTTCGGCCAGCAGGGGGCACGCTTCCAGGGATGGTATGCCCAAGTTCGCGGAGCTCGTATGAGAAGGGCATTCGGCCGTAAAATCGCGGAGCCCGAAAATCGGGTCTGAAATTAATTTAATCCAGCGGGAAGGTTGCCCAAGTCCGCGGAGCTCGTGTGAGAAGGGCATTCGGCCGTAAAATCGTGGAGCCCGAAAATCGGGTTTGATTTTAATTTAATCCAGCGGGAAGGTTGCCCAAATCTGCGGAGCTCACGTGAGAAGGGCATTCGGCCGTAAAATCGTGGAGCCCGAAAATCGGGTTTGATTTTAATTTAATCCAGCGGGAAGGTTGCCCAAGTCCGCGGAGCTCAGGTGAGAAGGGCATTCGGCCGTAAAATCGCGGAGCCCGAAAATCGGGTCTGATATCAATTTAATCCAGTGGGAAGGTTGCCCAAGTCCGCGGAGCTCAGGTGAGAAGGGCATTCGGCCGTAAAATCGCGGAGCCCAATAATCGGGTTTGATTTTAATTTAATCCAGCGGGAAGGTTGCCCAAGTCCGCGGAGCTCAGGTGAGAAGGGCACTCGGCCAAAAGGTCACGGAGCCCGAATAACGGGTTGACATTAATTTAATCCAGGGGGAAGGATGACCAATCCGCGGAGCTCGTATGAGAAGGGCATTCGTCCAAAAACTCGTGGAGCTCGAAAATCGGGTTTGATTTGAATTTAATCAAGCGGGAAGGTTGCCCAAGTCCGCGGAGCTCGTGTGAGAAGGGCATTCGTCAGAAAAATCGCGGAGCGTGCAGCCTCGCTCTATACCTCCCCCACTTGCCCATCGCAGTGCCCCCTGGTGGGCTGAATCCAGTACTGCGATTTGTGGAAGTCTTGCCGATGAGTGGAGACTGGCACCCCTTGGGCCGGGACAGGCTTCCAGGAACCTGGGGAAAATCGGAGCATGTGACACAAAAATGTCGCGCGCGCCACCCGATACGCGACTCTAATAAGAACCCCTTCCCCAGATGTGCAATAGGAAGCACATGCCGGGCCCTGGCCCCTTGCTTCCCCGAACCCTGTATTCACTGTGGGCGTGGCTAGACAGAAAGCACGGGCTTGGTACGGTGTGTGCGCCACAAACCCCGGAAGTCCTGGGTCTGCCGGTCCCCTTGAGGCAATGGACGGAACCGACGGCAGTGACGAAGACTATCTCCCCGACTCGTCAGAGTTGAGCAGCTCGGATGACAGTGGAGGGGACGAGACGTCTTTTCACGGCAGGCAGGTTCTGGAAGTGTTCCGGGGCTTGCTCCGCGGAGGCCGACCCATGTCTCCATCCGGCCTGCGCAGTGTCGGTCCAGGTACTTACCCGAAAAGCAGATGGTTCGATTGCATGTAACAAGAACAATTTCTGCCTGTGGTGCGAGAGGCCATTCTCAAAAATTGCGAGACATGTGCAAGCTGTCCACCACAATGAGCATGAGGTAACAAGGGCACTCAGCTTTCCGAAGCGCTCCAGGGAAAGGACAGTGCAGCTAGACCTGATTCGCACCCAGGGAAACTTTGCCCATAATGTCGGGGTTCTCCGTGAGGGCAGCGGAGTCCTCCTACTGTGCAAGCAGCCGGAAGAAGCAACGGCTCCCCAATATTTCATGCACTGTGTAAAATGTAAAGGGCTATTCTCCAGGAAGCACCTGTGGCACCATGTGAAGAGGTGCCCGCTCCGCAAAAGTGACAGCCCCAAACCTGGAAGAACCAGGGTGCAGGGTATCTTCACTTACGCCACACCCGTCCCGAAGGATTTTGGCACCGGCCTCTGGAAGTTGCTGAGCGAAATGAATTACGATGATGTGGTACCGGTAATCAAAGGGAACCGCTGTATTATGCAGTTCGGCCAGCACCTCTACAACCGTCTGGGGTCTGATGTCAGCAAGCATGATTACATCCGTCAGAAACTCAGAGAGGTGGGGCGGCTTCTGCTGCAGGCGATGAAGGTCACACCGTTGTGGTGTATGGAAGATTTAAATGGCCCACCGAATTTCCTGCAAGTGGTGCATGCTGCGAGGAGCCTGGCCGGTTACGATGACCGCACCAATATATATAAAATACCCTCGTTGGCTCTGAAGGTGGGACACAGCTTGCAGAAAATTTCTGCTATGGTGGAGTGTCAGGCACTGATAGAGGGCAGTGCCCTGACAGTGGAGCGTGCCCGAAACTTTCGGAAAATTTATGAGGTGAGGTGGAGCGAGCTCATCTCCACTGCTGCCCTGAAGACAATTTCGAGAAATAAAATGGAATGCACCACTGCTTCTGCCCTTCACTGATGATGTTAAGCACTTGAACCTGTACCTCCTTGACCGTCAGCAAAAGTACATTGATGAGTTGTCCGCCCACCCTTCCAAAAAGCAGTGGTCCATGCTGGCCAAAGTTACCCTCACGCAGCTGATTCTCTTCAACCGCAGGAGAGAAGGTGAGGTTTCCAAGATGCGGTCTCATCCTTCGATTTATGGCACACAGCCGATTTGCAGGGTGATGTGGCCCAGGCCCTGTCAGAGCTGGAGAAGGCACTCTGTCGTCACTTCTCCCATATTGAGATACCTGGGAAAAGAGGCAGGAAAGTCCCCGTTCTGTTATCCCAAAGCATGCAGAAAGCAATGGAGCTCCTCACAGAGAAGCGGACAGAATGTGGTGTGACCCGACACAATATCTACATGTTTGCTAGGCCAGCAGCCATGTCCCATTACAGGGGATCCGACTGCATATGTCTCTACGCCCGGGAGTGTGGGGCCAAACACCCCAAAGCATTATCTTCCACCCGCCTACGGAAGCATGTGGCTACACTTTCCAGGGTCCTCAACCTGAGCGATACAGAGATGGATCAGCTTGCTGATTTCCTTGGACATGATATCCGTGTGCATCGGCATTATTACCGCCTCCCGGAGGGTACCCTTCAACTGGCCAAATTGAGCAAGCTCTTTCTGGCTCTCGAGCAAGGGAGAATGGCTGAATTCAGGGGTCACAGTCTGGAAGAGATCTCCATTGATCCAAACGGTAGGTATCACTTGACAGTGTGGCTCCAGGGACTGACTGTCTAAGTGGGCTGGTGTGATTGGTTTCCCTGTCCTTCTCTATCCACAGAGCTGATCCAGGTGGTGAGCGATGACTCTGGGGATGAGCCAGAGAGTCAAGATACCGAGGTTCCCATGGGGCACATGGAAAAAGAAGCCGGCAGCGTGGTGGTGGCGGCGGATGGAGGTGCAGCTAAAGGTAGGTGTGACTGTCCATCCCATTTGAGATGCGTCCATGACTGGTGGTGGCGTTGCGGGATGACTGACCTTTCCTCTCCCGCACAGGTGATGGAAGGGGCGCCAAGCGCAATCCGTGGACCCCAGCAGAAGTGAAAGCTGTTGAACGTCACATGATTCGGTTCATTCACTCATTCAAGGTGCCGGGCAAGAATGACTGTGATGCGTGCCTAAGGGCAGAACGACAAGCTCTGAAGGCTCAGAACTGGCTCTCGGTTAAGTTTTACATTAAGAACCGAATTACTGCTGAAATGAGAAAGAGCCTTTCCTGAATAAAATGTATCTGCTGCTGCATACATGTTTCCTCTATCTCTGGTTAACCCTGAAAATAAATCAGTTATGTGGGTGTCTCACGAGGCAGGTATTCCTGAATAGGTCCCCATGAGGTCCAGGGTCCTTCTGGTATTTGATACTGATTTATCGGTCAATTTGGTAAGGCGTAATGTGAATGTGATTCCCTCGTTGGGTGCGGACCCCCTGGTCATGATGCTGGGGTGCAAGGAAAAAGGTGTCCCCATGAGGAAGGTACCAGACAAATGTCCCGATGAGGATAGAAAAACAAGTATGTGTGTGTGTGTACATATATCTCACATGGCCATGTCCAGGGACTTTGGATCTTGTGCTGCAGAGTGTGTATCTTCTCCAGAGGAATCCATTCCATGTACTCAGGAATGTAATAGAATGTCTCAGCCTGCTGAATTCGAACCATTGTGGGTGGCTTCAATTAAGGGAATAATATCCCAGATTTCATCTAGAATAACTCATAATGAGACTGAAACACAGGTTTTGAGGAAATCTGTAGAGGTTTTGTCGTGTTATGTTCCCAATGCCTCCTTAAGATCCCCTGGTATATGCCCACAAAAACGCGCTCTTGCCCAGATAATGCAAGTCGACACTGATACCGACTCTCATACGGGAGACAGTGATGGGGATATACGGGGGGGGGGGGGGGGGGTGAGGCATCCCTTGCTAAGGGGGTGCAGCTCATGATTGAGCCCATTAGGGACATTTTACACATTGTTGACAAAGTACCTGAGCAGGTCGAGGAGGCTTACTTTACAGACAATAAGAAAGCCTCCCTTACCTTCCCTGCGTCTAAACAGTGGTCAGGATTTGGATGCAATGGATAGAAGGGATATTGAAATGTTTTTAAGTCACATACAGGATACTGTAGGTTTCATGGTGGAGGCCATGAAGGACCTTGGTCATCTGAATGCACGGACGTCTTCCATGGCTGTCTCGGCATGCAGGGAACTCTGGCTGCTCCAATGGTCTGCGGACGCAGAATCTAAGAAGAGTGTGGAGAACCTACCCTTCACAGGTCAGGCTCTATTTGGGGAAGTGTTAGATGCGTGGATCTCCACGTCAGCTGCTGGTAAGTCAACCTTTCTTCCCTCTGCTGCAGCCCCACAGACTAAGAAATCATATTCTACGTCTGTGATGCAGTCCTTTCGGACCGCTAAAGCAAAAAAGTCCAAATCCCCACCCACTTTCTTTGGAGGTGGCCAGGGGAAGTCCCGAAAACCTACACCCGCAGGTTCCCAGGAGGAGAAACCTGGTTCTGCTTCCTCAAAATCCTCGGCATGACGGTGGATCCTACAGGAAGTCATTCAAAAATTGCTGAGGTCAAATGTCATTGTTCCGGTTCCACCTCACCTACACCACAAGGGTTATTACTCAAACCTGTTTGTGGTACTGAAACCGGATGGTTCAGTAAGACCAATATTAAACCTAAAGTCATTGAACCCCTACTTGAGGGAATTCAAATTCAAGATGGAGTCTCTGAGAGCGGTGATCTCAGGTCTGGAGGAAGGGGAATTCCTGGTATCCCTGGATATCAAGGATGCGTACCTTCACATCCCGATCTGGCCGCCTCACCAGGCTTATCTCAGATTTGCTCTACTGGACTGTCACTACCAATTCCATGCGCTGCCCGTTGGCCTCTCCACGGCACCAAGGGTGTTCACCAAGGTGATGGCGGAGATGATGATACTCCTCCACATGCAGGGTGTGAACATAATTCCTTATCTGGATGACCTACTGATAAAAGCGTCTTCCAGGAAGAATCTGTTACAGAGCATTGCTCTCACGACTCAACTACTCCAGGATCATGGATGGATCCTGAACCTTCCAAAGTTGCATTTACAGCCGTCAAGGAGACTGTCCTTTCTGGGGATGATCCTCGACACGGAAGTACAGAGGGTGTTTCTGCCGGAGGAAAAAGCATTGGTGATACAAACAATGGTCCGGGATGTCCTGAAGCCAGCCCGGGTATCAGTTCATCAGTGCATTCACCTTCTGGGGAAGATGGTTGCCTCCAACGAGGCTCTACAGTATGGAAGATTCCATGCACGGTCTTTCCAACTGGATCTCCTGGACAAATGGTCGGGATCTCATCTTCACATGCACCAGATGATACATCTGTCACCGAAAGCCAGACTATCGCTCCTCTGGTGGCTGCAAACTTCTCACCTACAGAGGGCCGCAGGTTTGGGATTCAGAATTAAATCCTCCTAACCATGGATGCAAGTCTCAGATGTTGGAGAGCAGTCACCCAGGGGGAAAACTTCAAAGGAAGGTGGTCAAGTCTGGAATCCATCCTTCCGATAAACATTCTGGAACTAAGAACCGTGTACAATGGTCTTCTACAAGTGGCACATCATCTAAAAGATCAGGCCATTCAAGTTCAGTCGGACAATGTAATGACAGTGGCCTACATAAACCAACAAGGCGGAATGAAGAGCAGAGCTGCAATGTCAGAGGTAACAAGAATCATCCTGTGGGCGGAAAAGCACGCTGTGGCGCTGTCAGCAATCTTCATTCCGGGGGTGGACAACTGGGAAGCGGACTTCCTCAGCAGACACGATCTCCTTCCGGGAGAGTGGGCCTCCACCCAGAAGTGTTCGCAGAGGTGACAAGTGTTTGGGGCGTACCTCAAATAGACATGATGGCCTCACGCATCAACAAGAAGCTTTGGAGGTATTGTTCCACGTCGAGGGATCCACAGGCAGTGGCGGTGGACGCCCTGGTAACTCCGTGGGTGTTCAAGTCAGTGTATGTGTTCCCTTCACTTCCACTCATCCCAAGGATTCTCAATTGCTGCGGACTGGCCAAGAAGAGCTTGGTACACGGATCTTCTAGAGTTACTGCTGGAAGATCCGAGGCCTCTTCCTCTTCGAGAAGACCTTCTGCAACAGGGGCCGTTCACTTATCAAGACTTACCGCAGCTACGTTTGATGGCATGGAGGTTGGATGCCAGATCTTAGCTCGGAAGGGCATTCCGAACAAAGTTATTCCTACCCTGATACAGGCTTGAAAGGGAGTAACGTCAAAACATAACCATCAGATTTGGCAAAAGTATGTGTCTTGGTGTGAATCCAAGAAGTTTCCTATGGTGAACTTTCAACTTGGACAGTTTCTCCTCTTCCTGCAAGCAGGGGTGGATGTCGGCCTGCGCCTGGGCTCCATAAAAGTCCAGATTTCGGCCTTGTCCATTTTCTTCCAGAAACAATTGGCTGCCCTCCCTGAGGTTCAGACTTTGTTGAAAGGGGTGCAGCACATCCAACCTCCCTTTGTGCCTCCAACGGCACCTTGGGACCTTAACATGGTACTACACTTCCTGCAATCGGATTGGTTTGAGCCTTTGCAGGAGGTTGAGGTCAAGTTTCTTTCACACTGTTGGCATTGGCATCTGCTAGACGTGTGTCAGAATTGGGGGCATTGTCCTACAAGAGCCCCTACTTGATTTTTCATGAAGATAGAGTTGAGCTCAGGACGCGTCAGCAATTTCTTCCGAAGGTTGTGTCGGCTTTTCATATCAATCAACCTATTGTGGTAAGTAAGACAGAATTACAGAAAATTATAAGATCTAGACCGCGCTTAGAATTGGGTTGCTGCCAGTAATATCACAAAAAGAGCCTTCATCAAAAAATCTTAAATAAGTGCAAATAGTGAAAAGGTGACATCACTCAGCGCTCCCAAAGATGTAATCAAAGGTATCTTACATAAATTTGTAATACACTCTCCTTTCGATTAGGAAGGATAATGCTTAATTCAAAACCACTCTGGGAATGAAAGAACAAACAACCACAATATAGAAAAACTACATAGGATCCAAAATGAATTTTATTGGTCCCACTCACAATTGTACAGGTTGGGGGTCATTCCGAGTTGTTCGCTCGCAAGCTGCTTTTAGCAGCTTTACACACGCTAAGCCGCCGCCTACTGGGAGTGAATCTTAGCTTCTTAAAATTGCGAACGAAAGATTCGCAATATAGCGAAAAGACATCTCTGTGCAGTTTCTGAGTAGCTCAAGACTTACTCGGCATCTGCGATCAGTTCAGTGCTTGTCGTTCCTGGTTTGACGTCATAAACACACCCAGCGTTCGCCCAGACACTCCTCCGTTTCTCCAGCCACTCCCGCGTTCTTCCCAGAAACGGTAGCGTTTTTTCGCACACACCCATAAAACGGCCAGTTTCCGCCCAGAAACACCCACTTCCTGTCAATCACATTACGATCACCAGAACGAAGAAAAAAACGTGAGTAAAATTCCTAACTGCATAGCAAATTTACTTGGCGCAGTCGCAGTGCGGACATTGCGCATGCGCACTAAGCGGAAAATCGCTGCGATGCGAAAAAATTTGCAGAGCGAACAACTCGGAATGACCCCCGTTATTCATTGCATATCACTCTCATTGGGTCAGTTGTCCACAAGAAATAGGTCTCTTCTTTAAAACTGTATGTATATAGTGCAAAACTGTTTAAAAACAAATATTTAATATACAAATGCACTCACAAAGATAAAAAAAACAAGTAAGCATATCACCAAGCTGTATTGTCCCCACTGGAAACACCATTCAGTCCAAAGGTGGCACGATGAATCCCTCTACGGCTCTGGAACAGTGGAGGATGGCTCCAAACCTTCTGGACATCCGTGCTTCTGATGAAGGATGAATACATCCGAAAACACATTTAAGCTGTGGGACATTAGATTGCTGTAATTCTCCAAACGATTACACCATGGATGTCCAGAAGGATTGGAGCCATCCACCACTGTTCCGGAGCCGTAGGATTCATTGTGCCACCTTTGGACTGAATGGTGTTTCCAGTGGGGACAATACAGCTTGGTGATATGCTTACTTGTTTTTTTATCTTTGTGAGTGCATTTGTATATTAATTATTTGTTTTTAAGCAAACAGTTTTGCACTATATACATGATTTTAAGTTCCAGTTTTAAAGAAGAGACCTATTTCTTGTGGACGACTGACCCTATGAGGGTGATACGCACTGAATAGCCTGTACAATTGTGAGTGGGACCAATAAAATTAATTTTGTATCCTATGTAGTTTTTCTATATTGCACCATTGTGGTTGTTTGTTCTTTCATTCCCACAGCGGCTTTGAATTAAGCATTATCCTTCCTAATCGAAAGGAGAGTGTATTACAAATTTATGTAGATTACATCTTTGGGAGCACTGAGTGATGTCACTTTTTCACTATTTGAACCTATTGTGGTGCCAGTGGCTACTGACTCCTCAATCTCTTCAAAGTCTTTGGATGTTGTGAGGGCTTTGAAGATTTATGTGAAGAGAACTTCTCTTCACAGAAAGTCGGACGCTCTATTTGTCCTTTATGATCCCAACTAGGTTGGGTGGCCTGCTTCTAAGCAGACGATTTCTCGCTGGATCAAGTTTACTATCCAGCATGCTTATTCTACGGCAGGATTGCCGTGTCCTAAATCCGTTAAGGCCCACTCTACTCATAAAGTGGGTTCTTCCTGGGCGGCCGCCCGGGGTGTCTTGGCTTTGCCGAGCAGCAACTTGGTCTGGGTCGAACACGTTTGCTAAGTTCTACAAGTTCGATACTTTGGCCTCTGATGACCTATGGTTTGGTCAATCGGTTCTGCAGGAGCCTCCGCGCTCTCCCTCCTGTACTGGGAGCTTTGGTACATCCCCATGGTACTAATGTGTACCCCAGCATCTTCTAGGACGTAAGAGAAAATAGGATTTCTCTGACGTCCTAGTGGATGCTGGGAACTCCGTAAGGACCATGGAGAATAGCGGCTCCGCTGGAGACTGGGCACAAAAAGAAAGCTTTAGGACTACCTGGTGTGCACTGGCTCCTCCCCCTATGACCCTCCTCTAAGCCTCAGTTAGATTTTTGTGCCCGACCGAGCAGGGTGCAATCTAGGGGGCTCTCCTGAGCTTCTTAGATAAAAGTTAGTTTTAGGTTTTTTATTTTCAGTGAGACCTGCTGGCAACAGGCTCACTGCATCGAGGGACTAAGGGGAGAAGAAGCGAACCTGCCTGCTTGCAGCCAGCTTGGGCTTCTTAGGCTACTGGACACCATTAGCTCTAGAGGGATCGAACACAGGCCCAGCCTCGGAGTCCGGTCCCAGAGCCGCGCCGCCGGCCCCTTTACAGAGCCAGAAGCAAGAAGAGGTCCGGAAAATCGGCGGCAGAAGACATCAGTCTTCATCAAGGTAGCGCACAGCACTGCAGCTGTGCGCCATTGCTCCTCATGCACACCTCACACTGCGGTCACTGATGGGTGCAGGGCGCTGGGGGGGGGCGCCCTGAGCAGCAATATTAACACCTTGGCTGGCAAAAATACATCACATATACAATACCCTCCAACTGTACCTTTTTAATAGGTACAGTACCATTTTTTCATGGTCTGTACCGATTTTTGGTTCTCCAAACTTCCATTGAAAGTATAGGAAAAGGGGCGTGGCCACGCCCCCTTTACCAGCAGCCACGCCCCTTTTTCGGATTTGTACCGATTTTTCTGTGTAAAATGTTGGAGGGTATGCATATAACCCCCAGGGCTATATGGATGTACATTAACCCCTGCCAGAATCCATAAAAATGCGGGAGAAAAGTCCGCGAAAAAGGGGCGGAGCCTATCTCCTCAGCACACTGGCGCCATTTTTTCCTCACAGCTCCGTTGGAGGGAAGCTCCCTGGCTCTCCCCTGCAGTTAATACACTACAGAAAGGGTTAAAAAGAGAGGGGGGGCACTAAATTTAGGCGCAGTATACATATATATATATGCAGCTATAAGGGAAAACACTTTTTATAGGTGCTATCCCTGTGATATATAGCGCCCTGGTGTGTGCTGGCATACTCTCCCTCTGTCTCCCCAAAGGGCTTTGTGGGGTCCTGTCCTCTATCAGAGCATTCCCTGTGTGTGTGCTGTGTGTCGGTACGGCTGTGTCGACAGGTACGTGGAGGATAATGAGGTGGAGGCGGAGCGAATGCCTGTAAATATGTTGTCACCCCCTGCGGGGTCGACACCGGTGTGGTTGAACTTATGGAAGGATTACGTGAAATTGTCAACTCCTTACATAAAAGGTCGACGACACAGAACAGCCGGCTACTCAGCTTGTGCCTGTTCCAGCGTCTCAAATGTCATGGGGGGCTCTAAAATCGCCCGCTACCTCAGATAACAGACACAGATGTCGACACGGATACTGACTCCAGTGTCGACGTCGATGAGACTGGTGTACCCTCCAAATAGGTCCACCCGTTACAGGATTGAGGCAATGAAAAATGTATTACACATTTATGATTATACCCCAGGTACCACATAAAAGGGTATTGTGTTTGGTGAGCGAAAACTATTAGTAGTTTTTCCTGCATCTGAGAAATTAAATGAGGTGTGTGAGGAAGAGTGGTCTTCCCCCGGTAAGAAATTGATAATTTCTAAAACGGTTATTGGCAGCGTACCCTTTCCCGCCAGAGGATAGGTCACGCGGGGAAACACCCCATAGGGTAGATACAGCGCTTACACGCTTATCAGAAAAGGTGGCACTACCGTCTCCGGATACGGCCGCCCTGAAGGGACCTGCTGATAGAAAGCAGGAGGTTACCCTATAAGATATAGTCACACACTAGGGCATTATATTGCGACCAGCCGTTGCTTTGGCATGGATGTGCAGTGCTCCCGCTGCGTGGTCAGATTCCCTGTCGGAAAATAACTATGGATAGGGACAATATTTTGCTGAAAATAGAGCATATAAAAGACGTGGTCTTATACATGCGTGATGCACAGAGGGATATTTGCCGGCTGGCATCAAAAATAAGCGCTAGATCCATTGCCGCCAGACGGGGGTTATGGACTTGGCAATGGTCAGGCGATGCCGACTCGAATCGGCACATGGAAGTTGCCCTATAAGGGGGTAAAACTGTTTGGGGATGGTTTTTCAGACCTCGTTTCCACAGCTACTGTTGGGAAATCGATTTTTTTGCCACAGGCTACCCCACAACAAAAGAAAGCACCGTATCATCAAGTACAGTCCTTTCGGCCCCAGAAAAGCAAGAGGGCTAGAGGCTCATCCTTTCTGCCGAGAGGCAAAGGTAGAGGAAAAAGCTGCAACACACAGCTAGTTCCCAAGAGCAGAAGTCCTCCCTGCGTCCGGTAGGTCCACAGCATGGTGCGGGGGCTGCTCAGGCGGACCCGGGTACGGTGGGGGCCCGTCTCAGAAATTTCAGCGGACAGTGGGCTCTCTCACATGGATCCCTGGGTCCTTCAAGTAGTATCTCAGGGGTACAGGCTGGAGTTCGAGACGTTCTTCCCCCCGCCATTTCCTAAAATCTGCCTTACCGGCACCTCCCTCTGCCAGGGAGACGGTGTTGGTGGATATTCAACCATATAAAATCACAACAAGTGATTGTCAAGGTGCCCCTCCTTCAGCAAGGAAGGGGTTACTATTCCACAGTGGTTGTGGTACCGAAACGTTTCGGTGAGACCCATCTTGAAATTAAAATACTTGAACTTTTATATCAGAAGATTCAAGTTCAAGATGGAATCGCTCAGGGCGGATATTACGAGCCTGGACGAGGGGGATTACAGGGTCTCCCAGGACATCAAGGATGCGTACCTGCATGTCCCCATTTATCTTCCTCACCAGGAGTACCTCATATATGTGGTACAGGACTGTCACTATCAGTTCCAGACGCGGCCGGTGGAATTGTCCACGGCACCGAAGGTCTTTACCTAGGTAATGGCAGAAGTGATGATACTCCTTTGCAAGAAGGAAGTTTTTATTATCCCGTACTTGGACGATCTCCTGATAAAGGCGAGGTCCAAAGAACAGTTGGTAGTGGGGGTAGCACTCTCTCGGGAAGTGCTACAACAGCACGACTGGATTCTCAATATTCCAAAGTCACAGCTGGTCCCGACGACACGTCTTCTGTTCCTGGGAATGTTTCTGAACGCAGACCAGAAAAGAGTGTTTCTTCCAGTGGAAAAAGCCGAGGAGTTGTCATCTCTAGTCAGAGACATCCTAAAACCAGGACAGGTGTCGGTACATCAATGCACACGAGTCCTGGGAAAAATGGTAGCTTCGTACGAAGCATAATTCCATTCGGAAGACTCCACGCAAGGACGTTCCAGTGGGACCTGTGGGACTAATGGTCCGGGTCCCATCTACAGATACAACAGCGAAACAGGGTGTCGCTGCTGTGGTGGCTGCAGAGGGCTCATCTACTAGAGGGCCGCAGATTCGGAATACAGGACTGGGTCCTGGTGACCACGGATGTCAGCCTTCGGGGCTGGGGTGCAGTCACACAGGGAAGAAATTTCCAAGGAGATTTCGCTTCACATAAATATTCTGCAGCGAAGGGCCATTTACAATGCCCTAAGCCAAGCAAGGCCCCTGCTTCAGAACCAGCCGGTACTGATCCAATCAGACGACATCACGGCGGTCGCCCATGTAAGCAGACAGGGCGGTACAAGAAGCAGGATGGCGATGGCAGAAGCCACAAGGATTCTCCGATGGGCGACCTACACCCAGGAGAATGGGGACTTCATTCAGAAGTTTTCCAAATGCGGGTAAACCGTTGGGAATGACCACGGGTGGACATGATGGCGTCCCGCCTCAACAAGAAGTTGAAAAGATATTGCGCCAGGTCAAGGGACCCTCAGGCGATCGCTGGGGACGCTCTAGTGACACCGTGGGTGTACCAGTCGGTTTATGTGTCTCCTCCTCTACCTCTCATACCCAAGGTACTGAGAATAATAAGAAGGCGAGGAGTGAAAACCATACTCGGGGTTCCGGATTGGCCATGAAGAGCTTGGTACCCGGAACTTCAAGAGATGCTGGCAGAGGACCCTTGGCCTCTGCCGCTTAGACAAGACCTGCTGCAGCAGGGACCCTGTCTGTTCCAAGACTTACCGCATCTGCGTTTGACGGCATGGCGGTAGAACACCGGATCCTAAAGGAAAAGGGTATTCCGAAGGAAGTCATCCCTACCCTGATCATAGCCAGGAAGGATGTCACCGCAAGACATTATCGCCGCGTTTGGCGAAAATTTGTTGCTTGGTGGGAGGCCATGAAGGCCCCGACGGAGGAATTTCAACTATGTCGATTCCTGCACTTCCTGCAAGCAGGGGTGACGTTTGGGCCTCAAATTGGGGTCCATCAAGGTCCAGATTTCGGCTCTGTCGATTTTCTTCCAGAAAGAACTGGCTTCACTGCCTGAAGTTCAGACTTTGGTTAAAGGAGTACTACATATTCAGCCTCCTTTTGTGCCTCCTGTGGCACTTTTTGGATCTCAACGTGGTGTTGGATTTCCTAAAGTCGCATTGGTTGAGCCACTTAAAACCATGGAGCTAAAGTATCTCGCGTGGAAAGTGGTCATGCTGTTGGCCTTGGCCTTGGCCAGGCGTGTGTCAGAATTGGCGGCTTTGTCATGTAAAAGCCCTTATCTGATTTTCTATATGGATAGGGCAGAGTTGAGGACACGTCCTCAGTTTCTCCCAAAGGTGGTCTCAGGTTTTCACTTGAACCAACCTATTGTGGTGCCTGCGGCTACTAGGGACTTGGAGGATTCCAAGTTGCTGGACGTAGTCAGGGCCCTGAAAATTTTATTTTTCCAGGACGGCTGGAGTCAGGAAAACTGACTCGCTGTTTATCCTGATGGCACCCAACAAGCTGGGTGCTCCTGCTTCTAAGCAGTCTATTGCGCGCTGGATTTGTAGCACTATTCAGCTGGCGCATTCTGCGGTAGGATGACCGCAGCCTAAATCAATAAAAGCCCATTCCACAAGGAAGGTGGGCTCATCTTGGGCGGCTGCCCGAGGGGTCTCGGCTTTACAACTTTGCCGAGCAGCTACTTGGTCAGGGGCAAACACGTTTGCAAAATTCTATGAATTTGATACCCTGGCTGAGGAGGACCTGAAGTTCTCTCATTCGGTGCTGCAGAGTCATCCGCACTCTCCCGCCCGTTTGGGAGCTTTGGTATAATCCCCATGGTCCTTACGGAGTTCCCAGCATCCACTAGGACGTCAGAGAAAATAAGAATTTACTTACCGATAATTCTATTTCTCGTAGTCCGTAGTGGATGCTGGGCGCCCATCCCAAGTGCGGATTGTCTGCAATACTTGTACATAGTTATTGTTAACTAATCGGGTTCTTGTTGTGAGCCATCTATTCAGAGGCTCCTCTGTTATCATGCTGTTAACTGGGTTTCATATCACAAGTTGTACGGTGTGATTGGTGTGGCTGGTATGAGTCTTACCCGGGATTCAAAATCCTTCCTTATTGTGTACGCTCGTCCGGGCACAGTATCCTAACTGAGGCTTGGAGGAGGGTCATAGGGGGAGGAGCCAGTGCACACCAGGTAGTCCTAAAGCTTTCTTTTTGTGCCCAGTCTCCTGCGGAGCCGCTATTCTCCATGGTCCTTACGGAGTTCCCAGCATCCACTACGGACTACGAGAAATAGAATTATCGGTAAGTAAATTCTTATTTTTAATTACTACTGGTAAATCCTTTTCTCGTAGTCCGTAGAGGATGCTGGGCGCCCGCCCAGCGCTTTGTTCTCCTGCAGTTCTTACTTGGTTTGGTACTACCTTGTTCCTTGGTTAAGTACTGCATTGTTACTTGGTTAAGTACTGTTGTTCAGCTGTTGCTGACTATTTCAAGCTGGTTAGCTTGGTTTGTCTTGTTATGTGTGAGCTGGTGTGAAACTCACCACTATCTGTGTATTTCCTTCTCTCAAAGTATGTCCGTCTCCTCGGGCACAGTTTCTAGACTGAGTCTGGTAGGAGGGGCATAGAGGGAGGAGCAAGCCCACACTATTAAACTCTTAAAGTGCCCATGGCTCCCAAGGGACCCGTCTTTACCCATGGTACTAATGTGGACCCCAGCATCCTCTACGGACTACGAGAAAAGGATTTACTGGTAGGTAATTAAAATCCTATTTTTTTTACTAAAATTCTACACACAATGGGACAGATGTATTACCTGGAGAAGGCATAAGTATGTGTTAAACCAGTGATAAGTGCAAGGTGATAAACGCACAAGCAAATCAGCTCCAAAATGCAAATTGACAGTTAGGAGCTGATTGGCTGCTGCGTTTATCGCCTTGCACTTATCACTGATTTATCACTACCTTATGCCGTCTCAAGGTTAATACATCTGTCCCAATACCCCATAATGATAATGTGAAAAAGTTTTGAGGTTTTTGAAAATGTATTTTAAAAAAACTAAGAAATCACATGTACATCAGTATTCACAGCCTTTGCTCAATACTTTGTTGATGAACCTTTGACAGCAATTATAGCCTCAAGACTTTTTGAATATGATGCAACAAGTTTGGCACACCTATCTTTGGGCAGTTTCGCCCATTCCTCTTTGCAGCACCTCTCAAGCTCCATCAGGTTGGATGGGAAGGGTCGGTGAACAGCCATTTTCAGATCTCTCCAGAGATGTTCATTCAGATTCAAGTTTGGGCTCTGGCTGGGCCACTCAAGGACATTCACAGAGTTGTCCTGAAGCCACTCCTTCGATACCTTGGCTGTGTGCTTAGTGTCGTGGACCTGCTGAAAGATGAACCGTCGCCCCAGTCTGTGGTCAAGAGAACTCTGGAGCAGGTTTTCATCCAGGATGTCTCTGTTTATTGCTACATTTATCTTTCCCTCTATCCTGACTAGTCTCCCAGTTCCTGCTGCTGAAAAACATCCCCATAACATGGTATTGGCCTTGTGATGAGCGGTGCCTGGTTTCCTCCAAACATAACGCTTGGCATTCATGCCAAAGAGTTAAATCATTGTCTCATCAGACCAGAGAATTTTGTTTCTGCAGCGGGGTACACTGGTATTCCACAGGGAATAACATCAGGGTATACAGTTGGATCTTGATCCGAGGCACCAACAGGCTAAAGCTTTGACTGTTCCCAGGATGCACTGCACCACCTCCTCTATAGCCCCACCTCCAGGCACTGGAGCTAAGCTCAGTTTGCAAGTTGGTGCCTGCAGTGCAGGTCACTAACAGGGGGGGGGGGGGCTGCGTTAGGCAGCCCTAATAAGAGCTTTTTAAGAAGGAAGACTTTAAGGGCCGCAGCACAGGAACTAGATGCTCCCCCAGCGGCACTGCATACTCCCACGCCCTGGTGGCCGGGTGCTTGCAGCGGAGGCGCTCCAGTCATCAGACACACATCACCGGTGCTACTCTCCTGGATTGTGTGGCCGCACTTCAGAGAGGAGGTAAGAGGGTTGCGATCCGGTCGCGGTCCCAGGAGACGGACCGCGCCACTGGCGTGGACACTGTGGCCATGTAGGGACGCCACTATATCCACCAGGTCAAGGAGCACAGGTCAGATTTACTAAAATCCGTTTATTATAGGCTCCATAGTACCCGGTGCTGAAGTCCAGCAGAGGGGATAAGGCGCTGAGCTGTACAGCAACTACAGCAGATGTTCCTGCCCTGGAGCTGCATCTCTCTCTCTCCCTCACTCCCTGTCAGCGTTTGGGCGCCATTTCACATAGCTGCGCTCATCCTGGGACTGCTGGGCACTTTCTCCTCTGTAAAGCCACCTGTCTCATCAGCGCTGTGCATTTACAGGACAATTAAGTATTCTACATGTCGTTTAGACAGTGTTAGTTAAGAACAAGTGCACTTCTATATGAATATTTAGTACAAGTATTCTGTGATATACATCCAATGTTTACTGTGCATTGTTGTATCTGTATACATACATATCTTTATGTAGTATTGCTAGTCCAGTGCAGTTTTATTTTTTATATGTAATCATTTCTGCATTGTACCTGTGACTGTGTGTGCCTATAGCTGCTGTGTGGATTCTATTCTGTGTATCACACATATTGCTATCCTTATATTCTGTGACCTGGGGGTCTAAGTGTGTCAGGGTCTCATATACCATATAGTGTTCCACGGGATATACTGTTTTGTATTTTTCACTGTGTTTCAGTCACCTCATACCACTTAAATCCTCTGTTTGTGCTCTGCAATTGCAGTCACATATCTTAGGAGGTTTTTTGTCAGGTATTTCTTTTGTCTGGCTATATTGTACTGATATGGCCTAAGGCTACATTCCCAATAATGCCCGCTACACAGGGCAGGAAATCCGCAGATGCTCCTGCATCATGCAGTGCTGGCGCCACGGATTTACCTGAAAAAAAGATTTCTGCTGAGGGTTCAGGTACTGGGTGTTCTGCACCCCCTAGACAGCCCGCAGCACCTGTGGCAAATCAGGATCAACCTTGGGCTGCATTTTCAAATATGCTTGTAACACAACTTATGCCCCCTGTGGGACCTTCTGTGCCATTTAAAGGGTCATTTACAAAGCGTAGTTATTCCTTTTATGATAGAAATGCTAGGTTGGCCACGTTAACAAATGATCAAAGTTAAAACATACAAAGGCTGTCTTGCAGGGTATGGGACTCTTGGTCAACACCCATTAGGTCAAATACAATAAAGGTATAAATTTGGTGCTTCAAAACGGAGAGCTGCAAAAACCTCTATGCCCACCTGTAGGGCAAAACAATAGTTCTAGAAGGTACAAGGGTGTGGTTTCTGCGCAATCTCCTATTGTGATATAATACAGTCACCGTTCTATATCCTTGTTCCCCCCTTATTAGGTGGGATTTATATAAAAAAGTAGATTCACAATGTCTGATTCCAATAAAGATGCCCAAAATACGTGATTTCCTTGTTCTCTCAAGTCCGTTTGAGTTATAGGTTCTCCAATTCTCTCTTCACTTTTGGTTCAGAAAAATGTAAATTCTTCATCTCCAGTATATGTAAAGAAAAAACAGGAGGGACCACAATAGTGTAACTCAATTTTAATGTAAGAACAAGGGTATTAAAACATAAGGCTGGCAGCGTACCTCAAATTAAGGTGTATAATGCACACCAAGTCTCGTTTTGTATAGTGTCTGTGGTGCCTCTCTGGAACAAGGATCCACCGTCAGAGTCAAAACTGGGTTGCTGTCCAGGCAAATGCTGTTCACCGACGCGTTTCGGCTCACCAGAGCCTTTATCAAGGTGTTTGGGCTAGTGTAAATATGGGGGTATATATACCCCTTCCTGGAATCTCATTGGTGGATCCATTCCAGGAAGTAAAATTCCCTAATACATTCAATTGTTTCAAATTTCAATGAAATTCATATGAAAATAATCTCTCTTTTACATACATTTCATTATAATACACATTACTTTCAAATTATTTTTTATTAACTTCAAAATAATTTAATAAAATTTCTTAAAAACGGCTTCCGGTGTGATCCCAGATGTAGCCGATGTCCCTATGGGTGCACTTAATTCACTCCCCCCGTCTCAGAGCTCAGGATGAATCTCTGTATCAGCGGAGCTCAGCGTGTGGTAGTGTACTAATCTCCCGGCGGAAGTGTCTCCTCCCGACTTCCGCCTTGCGTTCCACCTCGGCGCTTGCGTTCCACCTACGGCCGGCGCTTCCTGCTTTGCGTTCCACTCGCTCTGGGACGTAGAAATCAGGAGTATTAGCCTCCACTGACTTTTCCTACTACATGGGGGATTTATATAAAAAACTGTCTCCCTTTATTTTCTATTGAGGTGAAAAAACTCTGTTATTAAAAAAATATATAGAAATAAAGGAAGTTTATGACATGGCTTTTGTGTTTCTTATTCACTCCCATTAAAGCATATAAACTTGGAATTCTTATTTTGAATAAGACTAAAATAAATTAAAACAAATAAGGTGCAGTTATATAGAGCACTAGGTGGCTTTAGCTCAATTGTGCAGAAATTATATAGACGGGTTTGATCCTGCTGATAACAATTTCATGGAAAGTATGTATAAATATCATAACTTATACTATAGGAACCATTTAATTTCGAAATCAGTGTTTATTCCATTTGGATGGAGGGTTTTCATCTCATAAATAGTTCTCATTTTAGTGGTGGCCAAATTATTTTCTATTGATTTTTTTCTCCATTGTTTTTCCACTATTTTAATCCCTATAACATTTTTAATTCCTGATATTGGACTTGAGTGTTTTTCTTTAAAATGTAAGGATAAGGAGTGTTTTTCATAGTCTTTCTTGATGTTTCAAAGATGTTCAGACCATCTCTCTTTTAATAGTCTTGTGGTCCGTCCTATATATTGTATATTGCATTTACATTCTATGATGTAAATGCAATTGCTGCTGTTGCACGTGATGAAGTTGGATATTTCAAAATCTTGTTTAGTAGATGCCGACTGATAATGGGTGGTCTTACTCATTTGTCCCTGATGGTTTCTGCACATTAGACACAGTCCGCATCTATGGAATCCTTTTGTTTTAATTCTACATTCTCTTTTGGGTGGTATGAAACTCTTGACCAGTTTGTGTTTCACATTATTAACTTTTTTGTAAATAAATTTGTTTTTTTTTGGAATAACGGTACCTATTATGGGGTCTTTGGTCAAAAGATGCCAGTGTTTAGAGATAATTTTCTCTACTTGTTTGTATTGCCCATTATACGTGGTAATAAATGGCAGTAGAATATCTTCCTTGTTTGGGTTGATCTTCTCTTTGTTTCCTAACAGTTCTTCTCTTTCCATACTGGTGATTACTTCCAAAGGTTTCTGTAGTTCATCTTCTGTGTTGCCTCTGGTAAGGAATTTTTCCTTTAGATCTGTTGCTTGTTCTAAAAATGTTGATGTTTCTGTGCAATTTCTTTGCAGTCTCCTCATTTGTCCCTTTGGAATGTTCTTCAACCAAGTTGGGTGATGATTGCTGTTTTTTTGGGATGTATGAATTACTGTCAGTTGGTTTATTCAAGTTTTTCGTTTGTAAACAGTTGTTTTTGATGTAAATTGTCAGATCTAGGAAGGTTACCTCTTCTTTACTGATATTACATGTCAAGTTGATGTTAACTACGTTTTTATTAAGCTCCTGGCAGAAATTGTTTAGCTCTTCCAGTTCACCTTCCCATATGAATATTATATCGTCGATAAATCGATGCCAGAATATAATGTTATTAATAAATTTGTTTTTGTTCCAAATAGTTGATTCCTCCCAATGTCCCATAAATAGGTTGGCGTATGCCGGTGCGAAACGAGTTCCCATAGCTGTTCCCCGTTTTTGTTCGTAGAATGCCCCATTATGCCAAAAGAAGTTGTTCTTCAAAATAAACTCAATGCTTTTAAGGGTCAGTTCCTGTCTTGATGAATCCATATTCGATTTCTCTAGAAAGAATTTTGTGGCTTCTATTCCTTTCTGATGTTCAACTATTGTGTATAAGGTGCTCACGTCCGCTGTAATTAATGTATAATTCTCCTTCCATTCTATGATCTTTAATTTCCTGAGAATGTCTGCAGTATCCTTTATATATGATTTTAATTTCAGGACTTCTGGTTGTAGATGGTAATCAACGAAATGTGACAAGTTGGAGGTTATGGATTCTGTTCCTGCCACTATCGGCCATCCAGGTGGATTTTTTTTGTCTTTGTGGATTTTTGGTAGAATATAAAACACTGGTAGCATAGGATTGTTATGAACAATGTATTTAAATTCGTTTTCAGATAATGTTCCTTTTTCCTTGTACTCGCCCAGAGCCGGCCCTAGCTATAGGCAGACTAGGCAATTGCCTAGGGCATCTGCCTTTACCTAGTTGCTGATTTAGCTGTCATTTGGTAGTGAGGGGGGGCACCCGCTGTTCGGCGCTGTCGGCGTCTCTGCTCTTCCATTATTAGAGCAGAGCTGCCTGCGGTAGCGCCGGAGCATGGAGCGAGTGAGGGTGAAAAATGTACGTGGCTGTGCGTGCGGCGTTTAACTGTTACGGCGCCGGCGCAGCGGCGCTACTCAGGGGCAGTGTGGGTATTCCAGCAGCGTCTGCTGCCGGGCTGCCCCTTACAAAGATGGCCGCCGCTCCGGGAGGAGGGCTGCTGCGCATGTCCGGCCGCAGCAGCTCCTCCTCCCATGGTCCTTAGCGGAGTCAGTAAGACTCTGGGCACTGCGCCATCAATGTAGTTGGAAGGCCGAAGGGAGTGGGACTCAAGGGAGCGGCTAATTCCACCCTGACACCACCACCGCAAAGCAGCAAAAGTACAGCTGCTGACAGTAAGGCAGTCTAATTAATTCAGTGTCCACTCTGTCATTTTGCCAATATATATATATATATATATATATATATATATATATATACTGTAAATACATAATATATATTATATATATATATATATATATATTTATTTATTTTTTCCCTCAATTTGCTGGCACTCCTATTGTAACCTTTGCTGAGGTGCCATCCTAAGGCCTGTAAACAGGGTGGTCTTCAGTATGCCGGCGGTCGGGCTCCCGGCGACCAGCATACCGGCGCCGGGAGCCCGACAGCCGGCATACCGACACTTATTCTCCCTCGTGGGGGTCCACGACCCCCCTGGAGGGAGAATAAAATAGTGTTGCGCGCGTAGCGCGCCACCGTGCCAGTAGCGTGGCGAGCGCATCGAGCCCGCAAGGGGCTCATTTGCGCTCGCCACACTGTCGGTAAGCCGGCGGCCGGCCTCCCGGCGCCGGTATGCTGGTCGCCGGGAAGCAGGCCGCCGGCAGATCGTAGTGAACCCTGTAAACCTATGTATATCGGCGACAATGAGGCGGAACTCATCGGAATTCTGTAAACAGAAAATTTGCGTCCTTTAATCCTACGTTTCAGGCTTGCGCCCGTTGTCAGGGACGAGTATCGTAGCAAGTCTGGTGAGTGTCGCCTCATTGCCGCCGATATATATTTATTAGATATCTATATTATAAATACATATGTGTATATAAAATATATACATATATATATAATATACATGGCAAAGCACACTCCAGTGGTACTGTTATAATAGTCAACATTTCAGATGTCTTCTATTCATACATATTTTGTCAGAACCTGACGAAAGATGTATGAATAAAAGATATATAAAATGTTGACTGTGTATATATATATATATATATATATATATATACCCCAATAGTGCATGGACCGGAGCCGCCTGCGGTAGCTCCAGACAGTACCTGCAGTTACGGAGCTGTTGAAGGGCAGCCTGGGCATTCCAGCGCCCACTGCCCCTAACAAAGATGGCCACCGCATCGGCAGGAGGGCTGCTGCACATGCTCGGCAGCAGCAGCTCCTCCTCCCATACTCCTTTGCGGAGTCAGGCTGACTCCGGGCACCACTGCGCAACGAGTCAGCAACTGTGACTGAGCCACTGCTCTTCTAGACCACCAACGCAAAACAGAGCAGCAGCTTTAAAAGTGAAGGGGTGGCCAGTACTATATCAAAAAACAGTAAGGCAGTTTTATTAATTTGGTGTCAGTGTCTCTGTAATTTTGGTGGGCTGCGTAAGGGTGTGTATATATGTATGTGTATAGTGTGTATATATTATATATATATACATATATATAATATATATACATACATACATACTCTCTCTATGTATGTATATATATATATATATATATATATCTATCAGTGACGTGCGGTGAAGTCTTTGTCAGGGGAGGCACATAGATATATATATATATATATATATATATATCTGCCCCCCATCTCTCACCTGAGATGTCCCCAGAGGGTAGGCGCCGCTGCTGCTGACTGGGGGACAGAGGAGGAGGAACGAGAGGGGAGAGTGCTGGCCACCGCCGCCGCATACATTCCTGGTCTGAGCTTCCCGGGGCCGCTGCTGTAGTGACAGAAACTGCCGGGTCCTGCGCCGCTTCTCCCGCTGCGTATGTTTGATTGGGCCAGCGGATCCAGCACTGGATCCGCTGTCCAATCACATGTGGCAGAAGCGTGCTTCCCCTGCCAGCGAGGCACTTGTATAAGTGCCGCATTCCCCTTTTTTCTAATGGGCTTTTACAGCCCAGCGCTTGGCCCCCCTGCTTTGTCCCCGTTCCTACCGTCTACGGGAGGCACTATCTATCAGTGCCTCCCAAACTAATTAAATGTTCTAAAAATGATTAGAATAATATAAAGAGGATACATATGACACTTAATATGTGTCTTATGTATCTTCTTTGTATTATTTTAATCATTAATGACAGGGGAGGCACTGCCTCCTACCTCCCCTGACTGCACGTCCCTGATATCCATGTAGTGAACTGGGCACTCACTTATAATAAAACTACAATCCTAACTAAAATCCTGCTGTGTGTGTAGTTTTCCTCTCTACCACTTCCCCTATGCTGCGGGTGCCCGCAGCATTATCTCCTCCATACCTCTATCCTGTCCCTGACCTCTCTGTCCTGTACCTGTCACCCCTCTCTCCTGTTCCTTCTGTCCTATCCTCCCTATCTTGGTCCTATGACTTTTGTCCTGTCCCCTCTGTCCTGTCCTCACTGTATTGTCCCAGTCCCCACTGTCATATCCATGTCCCCTCTGTCCCAGCACTATCACTCCTCTCTCCTGTCCCTTCTGTCTTGTCCCTATCTTCTCTGACCTTTCCCTGTCTCCTCTGTCCTGTTCCTGTCACTCCTCTCTCCTGTTCCCACTGTTCTGTCCTGTCCTGGTCCTGACACTTGTGTTCTAGCCCGTTCATGCCAGCTCTATCCTGGCCCTATTACTTATGTACTGTCCCTGTCACTTCTGTCCTGCCTTGCCTTTTGTTCTGCCATCACTGTCCTGTCCCTGTCACCTGTCCTGGTCCTGTCCCCACTGTCATGTCCCTGTCACCACTTTCTCCTGTCCCTTCTATTCTGTCCAGTCCCTTTTCCCTCTGTTCTAACCCTCTCTCTGTCACCCAGTGTCTTCCTGCCACCCACTATCTCCCTGTCTCCCTTTCCCTCTCCAGTCACTCATCATCTCCGTGCTACCCCTCCCTCCCCAGTCAATCACTATCTCTGTCACCCACTATCTCCCTGTCTTGGGGAAGAGGGGGGGGGGGGGCACCAGACATAATCTTGCCTAGGGCATCACATTGGCTAGGGCCGGCACTGTACTCGCCCAATACATTTTTGAGTGACTTCTCTATCTGTTCACTGGGGTTGGTTTTCCGGACTTTATACGTTTCCTTATCGTTCAGTTGTTTTTTTAATTCTGCTTCATATTTTTCGGTATCCATAATAACTATACTACCCCCCTTATCGGCCGGTTTGATGGTTATTTTTTCATTCTTTTCTAAATTCTTAAGAGCTGTTCTTTCTTTCCTTGTAATAGTTTGATGTTGATTTCGTTGGAGTTTAATTCCTTCTACTTCCATGCTTACTGCTTTCTGGAAGCTTTCGATGAAGCATCCTCGATTGAAGGTCGGAATGAAGTTTGATTTTGGTTTGAAAACTTTGCTTCTATAATTTGCTTCTTCTTTCTGATTAATAAAATATTTTTTCAATGAAACTTTTCTTACAAATTTTTGTATATCTATGTAGGTAGCAAATTTATTTAGTTTATTATCAGGAGCGAATTTCAATCCCTTCGGTAAAATGGATTCTTCCTCTTTTAATAAAGTGTGTTGACTGAGGTTGTAAATCTTCATTATAGTTGCTCCTTCATTATTTCGAGTGGGATCTCATATTTTCTTTCCTAATTTTTCCTCTCCATCTCTTCCCCCTTTTAGTTTGTTTGTTGCTCCGCCTTTTTTCTAGAATCTTGTTTTCTTCCTCCAACTCCGCTCTAAAAAATGATCCTCGTTTAGTATTTTGAAACGATTGAATGTTGTCATTTGTTCAGGTCTTGATGTTCGTGCATCAGGATACCATTCATCTTTCAAAAAATATTCTTGTCTTCTTGGGGCATTCCTGTTTTTTATCATGTTCAGGTTTCTTCTTCTCGTCCCCTCAAAATTGTCATTTCTTTCTGTTTGAAATCTTTCTTTCCTGTATCTTCCATAATTATTCTCGGGTTTTGATGTTCTCTCTTCCATTTTTCTTCTTTCTTGATAACGTGGTATGATATTTTCTCTCTCCACTCGTCAACTCTCAGGTGTTCTTTTGTGCATATTACAATCACAGTGGGAAAGTGATCTTTTCCTTTCTCTTTCTCTTCTTAGCCTTTGTTTTGGAGGAGTTTCTTTCCTTGCGGATCTGTCATCAATTTCCTCTATAGTGAGATCTTCATCAACATCCCTATTTTCATTATTACTTTCCTCTTTATCTCTAACACATTTTCTCTTCTTTCTAAGGATGATTTCTCTTTCTTTCCTTATAACACGTGCTTCCATTTCTCTCTCAATATCTGGATAACCTTCTAATGATCTATAGGGTAAAATTCTAGTTGTAAGGTCTTCAATCTCTTTCTCTAAAATTTCTAGATCCTTCTTTCTTTCCCCCACTATGAGGTTCATTAGAGAAATGGAACACTCCTTCAAAATATTATCCCATTTTTCTAAAAAGGATTCTTCCTCGTTATTCCCTGATGCTATTTAAGAAAAATTTTAATCCCTTTGGGATCATCCTTTCAGATATATATTTTTCTAAGGTTACTAATTCCTACCATGTTTTGCTTTCTTTGCATAAAATGTTTTCTAGAAGTTTAAGGTTTTCTCTGACTTCTTCATCTATTTGTGGAGATCAACAACAAATTTAAATACAGGTAAAAGACAAATACAATAAAGGTATAAATTTGGTGCTTCAAAACGGAGAGCTGCAAAAAGCTCTATGCCCACCTGTAGGGCTAAACAATAGTTCTAGAAGGTACAAGGGTGTGGTTTCTGCGCAATCTCCTATTGTGATATAATACAGTCACAGTTCTATATCCTTGTTCCCCCCTTATTAGGTGGGATTTATATAAAAAAGTAGATTCACAATGTCTGATTCCAATAAAGATGCCCAAAATACGTGATTTCCTTGTTCTCTCAAGTCCGTTTGAGTTATAGGTTCTCCAATTCTCTCTTCACTTTTGGTTCAGAAAAATGTAAATTCTTCATCTCCAGTGTATGTAAAGAAAAAACAGGAGGGACCACAATAGTGTAACTCAATTTTAATGTAAGAACAAGGGTATTAAAACATAAGGCTGGCAGCGTACCTCAAATTAAGGTGTATAATGCACACCAAGTCTCGTTTTGTATAGTGTCTCTGGGGCCTCTCTGGAACAAGGATCCACCGTCAGAGTCCAAAACTGGGTTGCTGTCCAGGCAAATGCTGTTCACTGACGCGTTTCGGCTCACCAGAGCCTTTATCAAGGTGTTTGGGCTAGTGTAAATATGGGGGTATATATACCCCTTCCTGGAATCTCATTGGTGGATCCATTCCAGGAAGTAAAATTCCTTAATACATTCAATTGTTTCAAATTTCAATAAAATTCATATGAAAATAATCTCTCTTTTACATACATTTCATTATAATACACATTACTTTAAAATTATTTTTTATTAACCTCAAAATAATTTAATAAAATTTCTTAAAAATGGCTTCCGGTGTGATCCCGGATGTAGCCGATGTCCCTATGTGTGCACTTAATTCACTCCCCCCGTCTCAGAGCTCAGGCTGATTCTCTGTATAAGCAGAGCTCAGCATGTGGTAGTGAACTAATCCCCCGGCGGAAGTGTCTCCTCCCGACTTCCGCCTTGCGTTCCACCTCGGCGCTTGCGTTCCACCTACGGCCGGCGCTTCCTGCTTTGCGTTCCACTCGCTCTGGGACATAGGAATCAGGAGTATTACCCTCCACTGACTTTTCCTACTACATGGGGGATTTATATAAAAAACTGTCTCCCTATATTTTCTATTGAGGTGAAAAAAGTCTGTTATTAAAAAAATATATAGAAATAAAGGAAGTTTATGACATGGCTTTTGTGTTTCTTATTCACTCCCATTAAAGCATATAAACTTGGAATTCTTATTTTGAATAAAACTAAAATAAATTAAAACAAATAAGGTGCAGTTATATAGAGCACTAGGTGGCTTTAGCTCAATTGTGCAGAAATTATATAGACGGATTTGATCCTGCTGATAACAATTTCATGGAAAGTATGTATAAATATCATAACTTATTATACTATCGGAACCATTTAATTTTGAAATCAGTGTTTATTCTATTTGGATGGAGGGTTTTCATCTCATAAATAGTTCTCATTTCAGTGGTGGCCAAATAATTTTCTATTGATTTTTTTCTCCATTGTTTTTCCACTATTTTAATCCCTATAACATTTTGAATTCCTGATATTGGACTTGAGTGTTTTTCTTTAAAATGTAAGGATAAGGAGTGTTTTTCATAGCCTTTCTTGATGTTTCGAAGATGTTCAGACCATGTCTCTTTTAATGGTCTTGTGGTCCGTCCTATATATTGTAAATTGCATTTACATTCTATGATGTAAATGCAATTGCTGCTGTTACACATGATGAAGTTGGATATTTCAAAATCTTGTTTAGTAGATGCCGACTAATAATGGGTGGTCTTATTGATTTGTCCCTGATGGTTTCTGCACATTAGACACAGTCCGCATCTATGGAATTCTTTTGTTTTAATTCTACCTTCTCTTTTGGGTGGCATGAACTCTTGACCAGTTTGCTTTTCACATTATTAGCTTTTTTGTAAATAAATTTGTTTTTTTTTGGAATAACGGTACCTATTATGGGGTCTTTGGTCAAAAGATGCCAGTGTTTAGAGATAATTTTCTCTACTTGTTTGTATTGCCCATTATACGTGGTAATAAACGGCAGTAGAATCTCTTCCTTGTTTGGGTTGATCTTCTCTTTGTTTCCTAACAGTTCTTCTCTTTCCATACTGGTGATTTCTTCCAAAGGTTTCTGTAGTTCATCTTCTGTGTAGCCTCTGGTAAGGAATTTTTCCTTTAGATCTGTTGCTTGTTCTAAAAATGTTGATGTTTCTGTGCAATTTCTTCGCAGTCTCCTAAACATGATTTTGAAATATCCAACTTCATCACGTGTAACAGCAGCAATTGCATTTACATCATAGAATGTAAATGCAATTTACAATATATAGGACGGACCACAAGACCATTAAAAGAGAGATGGTCTGAACATCTTCGAAACATCAAGAAAGGCTATGAAAAACACTCCTTATCCTTACATTTTAAAGAAAAACACTCAAGTCCAATATCAGGAATTAAAAATGTTATAGGGATTAAAATAGTGGAAAAACAATGGAGAAAAAAATCAATAAAAAATAATTTGGCCACCACTGAAATGAGAACTATTTATGAGATGAAAACCCTCCATCCAAATGGAATAAACACTGATTTCGAAATTAAATGGTTCCTATTGTATATTTATACATACTTTCCATGAAATTGTTATCAGCAGGATAAAACCCGTCTATATAATTTCTGCACAATTGAGCTAAAGCCACCTAGTGCTCTATATAACTGCACCTTATTTGTTTTAATTTATTTTAGTCTTATTCAAAATAAGAATTCCAAGTTTATATGCTTTAATGGGAGTGAATAAGAAACACAAAAGCCATGTCATAAACTTCCTTTATTTCTATATATTTTTTTAATAACAGAGTTTTTTCACCTCAATAGAAAATTTAGGGAAACAGTTTTTTATCTAAATCCCCCATGTAGTAGGAAAAGTCAGTGGAGGCTAATACTCCTGATTCCTACGTCCCAGAGCGAGTGGAACGCAAAGCAGGAAACGTCGGCCGTAGGTGGAACGCAAGCGCCGAGGTGGAACGCAAGGCGGAAGTCGGGAGGAGACACTTCTGCCGGGGGATTAGTACACTACCACACGCTGAGCTCCGCTTATACAGAGAATCAGCCTGAGCTCTGAGACGGGGGGAGTGAATTAAGTGCACACATAGGGACATCGGCTACGTCCGGGATCACACCGGAAGCCATTTTTAAGAAATTTTATTAAATTATTTTGAGGTTTATAAAAAATAATTTTAAAGTAATGTGTATTATAATGAAATGTATGTAAAAGAGAGATTATTTTCATATGAATTTTATTGAAATTTGAAACAATTGAATGTATTAAGGAATTTTACTTCCTGGAATGGATCCACCAATGAGATTCCAGGAAGGGGTATATATACCCCCATATTTACACTAGCCCAAACACCTTGATAAAGGCTCTGGTGAGCCGAAACGCGTCGGTGAACAGCATTTGCCTGGACAGCAACCCAGTTTTGGACTCTGACGGTGGATCCTTGTTCCAGAGAGGCACCACAGACACTATACAAAGAGAGACTTGGTGTGAATTATACACCTTAATTTGAGGTACGCTGCCAGCCTTATGTTTTAATACCCTTGTTCTTACATTAAAATTGAGTTACACTATTGTGGTCCCTCCTGTTTTTTCTTTACATATACTGGAGATGAAGAATTTAAATTTTTCTGAACCAAAAGTGAAGAGAGAATTGGAGAACCTATAACTCAAACGGACTTGAGAGAACAAGGGAATCACGTATTTTGGGCACCTTTATTGGAATCAGACATTGTGAATCTACTTTTTTTATATAAATCCCACCTAATAAGGGGGGAACAAGGATATGGAACTGTGACTGTATTATATCACAATAGGAAATTGCGCAGAAACCACACCCTTGTACCTTCTAGAACTATTGTTTAGCACTACAGGTGGGCATAGAGCTTTTTGCAGCTTTCCGTTTTGAAGCACCAAATTTATACCTTTATTGCATTTGTCTTTTACTTGTATTTAAATTTGTTGTTGCATCATGTTGGGATATCGTGACAAATGAAAATTATAAATTAATACATTATTTGATGTAGATGACGGGGAGACTAGATCTCCACAAATAGATGAAGAAGTCAGAGAAAACCTTAAACTTCTAGAAAACATTTTATGCAAAGAAAGCAAAACATGGTGGGAATTAGTAACCTTAGAAAAATATATATCTGAAGGGATGATCCCAAAGGAATTAAAAATTACTAAAATAGCATCAGGGAATAACGAGGAAGAATCCTTTTTAGAAAAATGGGATAATATTTTGAAGGAGTGTTCCATTTCTCTAATGAACCTCATAGTGGGGGAAAGAAAGAAGGATCTAGAAATTTTAGAGAAAGAGATTGAAGACCTTACAACTAGAATTTTACCCTATAGATCAGTAGAAGGTTATCCAGATATTGAGAGAGAAATGGAAGCACGTGTTATAAGGAAAGAAAGAGAAATCATCCTTAGAAAGAAGAGAAAAAATGTTAGAGATAAAGAGGAAAGTAATAATGAAAATAGGGATGTTGATGAAGATCTCACTATAGAGGAAATTGATGACAGATCCGCAAGGAAAGAAACTCCTCCAAAACAAAGGCTAAGAAGAGAAAGAGAAAGGAAAAGATCACTTTCCCACTGTGATTGTAATATGCAAGAAAAGAACACCTGAGAGTTGACGAGTGGAGAGAGAAAATATCACACCACATTACCAGGAAAGAAGAAAAATGGAAGAGAGAACATCAAAACCTGAGAATAATTATGGAAGATACAGGAAAGAAAGATTTCGAACAGAAAGAAATTACAATTATGAGGGGACGACAAAAAGAAACCTGAACATGAGAAAAAATAGGAATGCCCCAAGAAGACAAGAATATTTTTTGAAAGATGAATGGTATCCTGATGCATGAACATCAAGACCTGAACAAATGACAACATTCAATCGTTTCAAAATACTAAACGAGGATCATTTTTTAGAGCGGAGTTGGAGGAAGAAAACAAGATTCTAGAAAAAAGGCGGAGCAACAAACAAACTAAAAGGGGGAATAGAGGGAAAAGAAAAATTAGGAAAGAAAACATGAGATCCCACTCGAAATAATGAAGGAGCAACTATTATGAAGATTTACAACCTCAGTCAACACACTTTATTAAAAGAGGAAGAATCCATTTTACAGGGATTGAAATTCGCTCCTGATAATAAACTAAATAAATTTGCCACCTACATAGATATACAAAGGTTTGTAAGAAAAGTTTCATTGAAAAAATATTTTATTAATCAGAAAGAAGAAGCAAATTACAGAAGCGAAGTTTTCAAACCAAAATCAAACTTCAATCCGACCTTAAATCGAGGATGCTTCATCGAAAGCTTCCAGAAAGCAGTAAGCATGGAAATAGAAGGAATTAAACCCCAACGGAATTAAGATCAAAATATTACAAGGAAAGAAAGAACAGCTCGTAAGAATTTAGAAAAGAATGAAAAAATAACCATCAAACCAGCCGATAAGGGGGGTAGTATAGTTATTATGGATACCAAAAAATATGAAGCAGAAATAAAAAAACAACTGTACGATAAGGAAACGTATAACGTCCTGAAAACCAACCCCAGTGAACGGATAGAGAAGTCACTCAAAAATGTATTGGGCGAGTACAAGGAAAAAGGAACATTATCTGAAAACGAATTTAAATACATTGGTCATAACAATCCTATGCTACCAGTGTTTTATATTCTACCAAAAATCCACAAAGACCAAAAAAAATCCACCTGTATGGCCGATAGTGGCAGGAACAGAATCCATAACCTCCAACTTGTCACATTTCTTTGATTACCATCTACAACCAGAAGTCCTGAAATTAAAATCATATATAAAGGATACTGCAGACATTCTCAGGAAATTAAAGACCATAGAATGGAAGGAGAATTATACATTAATTACAGCGGACGTGAGCACCTTATACACAATAGTTGAACATCAGAAAGGAATAGAAGCCACAAAATTCTTTCTAGAGAAATCGAATATGGATTCATCAAGACAGGAACTGACCCTTAAAAGCATTGAGTTTATTTTGAAGAACATCTTCTTTTGGCATAATGGGGCATTCTACGAACAAAAACGGGGAACAGCTATGGGAACTCGTTTCGCACTGGCATACGCCAACCTATTTATGGGACATTGGGAGGAATCAACTATTTTGAACAATAACAAATTTATTAATAACATTGTATTGTGGCATCGATTTATCGACGATATAATATTCATATGGGAAGATGAACTGGAAGATCTAAACAATTTCTGCCAGGAGCTTAATAAAAACGAAGCTAACATCAACTTGACATATAATATCAGTAAAGAAGAGGTAACCTTCCTAGATCTGACAATAGACATCAAAAACAACTGTTTACAAACGAAAAACTTTAATAAACCAACTGACAGTAAGTCATACATCCCAAAAAACAGCAATCATCACCCAACTTGGTTAAAGAACATTCCAAAGGGACAAATGAGGAGACTGCAAAGAAATTGCACAGAAACATCAACATTTTTAGAACAAGCAACAGATCTAAAGGAAAAATTCCTTACCAGAGGCTACACAGAAGATGAACTACAGAAACCTTTGGAAGAAATCACCAGTATGGAAAGAGAAGAACTGTTAAGAAACAAAGAGAAGATCAACCCAAACAAGGAAGAGATTCTACTGCCGCTTATTACCACGTATAATGGGCAATACAAACAAGTAGAGAAAATTATCTCTAAACACTGGCATCTTTTGACCAAAGACCCCATAATAGGTACCGTTATTCCAAAAAAAAACACAAATTTATTTACAAAAAAGCTAATAATGTGAAACACAAACTGGTCAAGAGTTTCATACCACCCAAAAGAGAAGGTAGAATTAAAACAAAAGGATTCCATAGGTGCGGACTGTGTCTAATGTGCAGAAACCATCAGGGACAAATCAATAAGACCACCCATTATCAGTCGGCATCTACTAAACAAGATTTTGAAATATCCAACTTCATCACGTGTAACAGCAGCAATTGCATTTACATCATAGAATGTAAATGCAATTTACAATATATAGGACGGACCACAAGACCATTAAAAGAGAGATGGTCTGAACATCTTCGAAATATCAAGAAAGGCTATGAAAAACACTCCTTATCCTTACATTTTAAAGAAAAACACTCAAGTTCAATATCAGGAATTAAAAATGTTATAGGGATTAAAATAGTGGAAAAACAATGGAGAAAAAAATCAATAGAAAATTATTTGGCCACCACTAAAATGAGAACTATTTATGAGATGAAAACCCTCCATCCAAATAGAATAAACACTGATTTCAAAATTAAATGGTTCCTATAGTATAATAAGTTATGATATTTATTATTTATACATACTTTCCATGAAATTGTTATCAGCAGGATAAAACCCGTCTATATAATTTCTGCACAATTGAGCTAAAGCCACCTAGTGCTCTACATAACTGCACTTTATTTGTTTTAATTTATTTTAGTCTTATTCAAAATAAGAATTCCAAGTTTATATGCTTTAATGGGACTGAATAAGAAACACAAAAGCCATGTCATAAACCTCCTTTATTTCTATATATTTTTTTAATAACAGAGTTTTTTCACCTCAATAGAAAATATAGGGAGACAGTTTTTTATATAAATCCCCCATGTAGTAGGAAAAGTCAGTGGAGGCTAATACTCCTGATTCCTACGTCCCAGAGCGAGTGGAACGCAAAGCAGGAAGCGCCGGCCGTAGGTGGAACGCAAGCGCCGAGGTGGAATGCAAGGCGGAAGTCGGGAGGAGACACTTCCGCCGGGGGATCAGTACACTACCACACGCTGAGCTCCGCTGATACAGAGAATCAGCCTGAGCTCTGAGGCGGGGGGAGTGAATTAAGTGCACCCATAGGGACATCGGCTACATCCGGGATCACACCGGAAGCCGTTTTTAAGAAATTTTATTAAATTATTTTGAGGTTAATAAAAAATCATTTTAAAGTTATGTGTATTATAATGAAATGTATGTAAAAGAGAGATTATTTTCATATGAATTTTATTGAAATTTGAAACAATTGAATGTATTAGGGAATTTTACTTCCTGGAATGGATCCACCAATGAGATTCCAGGAAGGGGTATATATACCCCCATATTTACACTAGCCCAAACACCTTGATAAAGGCTCTGGTGAGCCGTAACGCGTCAGTGAACAGCATTTGCCTGGACAGCAACCCAGTTTTGGACTCTGACGGTGGATCCTTGTTCCAGAGAGGCCCCAGAGACACTATACAAAAGGAGACTTGGTGTGCATTATACACCTTAATTTGAGGTACGCTGCCAGCCTTATGTTTTAATACCCTTGTTCTTACATTAAAATTGAGTTACACTATTGTGGTCCCTCCTGTTTTTTCTTTACATATACTGGAGATGAAGAATTTAAATTTTTCTGAACCAAAAGTGAAGAGAGAATTGGAGAACCTATAACTCAAACGGACTTGAGAGAACAAGGGAATCACGTATTTTGGGCACCTTTATTGGAATCAGACATTGTGAATCTTCTTTTTTTATATAAATCCCACCTAATAAGGGGGGAACAAGGATATGGAACTGTGACTGTATTATATCACAATAGGAGATTGCGCAGAAACCACACCCTTGTACCTTCTAGAACTATTGTTTAGCACTACAGGTGGGCATAGAGCTTTTTGCAGCTTTCCGTTTTGAAGCACCAAATTTATACCTTTATTGCATTTGTCTTTTACTTGTATTTAAATTTGTTGTTGCATCATGTTGGGATATCGTGACAAATGAAAATTATAAATTAATACATTATTTGATGTAGATGACGGGGAGACTAGATCTCCACAAATAGATGAAGAAGTCAGAGAAAACCTTAAACTTCTAGAAAACATTTTATGCAAAGAAAGCAAAACATGGTGGGAATTAGTAACCTTAGAAAAATATATATCTGAAGGGATGATCCCAAAGGAATTAAAAATTACTAAAATAGCATCAGGGAATAACGAGGAAGAATCCTTTTTAGAAAAATGGGATAATATTTTGAAGGAGTGTTCCATTTCTCTAATGAACCTCATAGTGGGGGAAAGAAAGAAGGATCTAGAAATTTTAGAGAAAGAGATTGAAGACCTTACAACTAGAATTTTACCCTATAGATCAGTAGAAGGTTATCCAGATATTGAGAGAGAAATGGAAGCACGTGTTATAAGGAAAGAAAGAGAAATCATCCTTAGAAAGAAGAGAAAAAATGTTAGAGATAAAGAGGAAAGTAATAATGAAAATAGGGATGTTGATGAAGATCTCACTATAGAGGTGTCACGATCCGGGTATCTGGACGCCATTTCTTACCCATCAGATGCCTCCTAAGGCTGGCTCAGCGCTCCAGGACCGGATCCCATCTGTTATCCTGATGTGTACATTCCTGTATCCTCTCCTGTCTCTCTGAGACGCTGTCACAGTAACGCCATATTACATCTGGCATGGCGTCTCCCGCGGCCTCCGCCGCCGTCCCTGAGCTTCTGCATGCAGAGTGTCAGAGTGGCGATTACGTCAGCCGCGGTCTCCGCTGTGTCCGCGTGGTTGGATGTGCACTTGTCAGCCTGGCGTCTCCTGTCTCCAGTGGCCGGCGCCGCCATTACTGTTTTCATTACCACATGGATTACAAACCAAACTTCCCTCCAAGTGTCTGCATGGGCGCAGCCATCTTGGATTCTGTCAGCTGATCATTTCCACCAATCTGTTCTCAGTATTGATAATCTGCATAATTGCCTAGCCAATCCCTTCCTTGCTGCAGGTATAAATACACTGTGCCTGAGCAAGGAAGGCGTCAGTGCTTTGGTTGTCAAACCTAGTTCCTGTTTGTCTCTCTCCTGTGATTGTCTTCCAGGTTCCAGCTCCTGTCTCAAGACTTCCACCATAGAGACCCGCACCAGCATTCCACCTGCGGTGTAGCCTGACTCTCCAATCCATTGTGGATTCATTTGTTTCCAGCTACAACATTACCTGCTTCCAGCTCAGCTTCCAGCAGAGTACAGCTTCCCTTAAAGGGCCGGTGTCCTTTCTACACTTTACCACTCTCCACCGGTATTATTATTTCTCCGCTCTCAAGTTCTACATTTCAGTTCATATTTCATCGCTCCCAAGTTCATTTATTATTTAACTGGTTCCAGCCAGTATCCACTCCGTGCTAACAACAGTCTGGTTCCAGCCAGTATCCACAGCAGCTGTTTTATCTTCAGCAACCCAGCTTTTCCTGGAACACCAGCTGGCACAATCCTGGGTTATCTCCATTGCTACAGTCGGGCCTGGTAAGGACTTTCCATCTAGAAGATCATAAGAACTATCTCACACTACCAGTGCCCTGTGGCTCCTGCCATCCTGTAGTACCCAGGAACTGTATTTATTCTTTGCTGACTTTTACGTTTTCTTTTACTGCTGCTGTGTTGCGGAGTTGTCATAATAAACATCATTGACTTTTATCCAAGTTGTCGTGGTCACGCCTTCGGGCAGTTATTATTCATGTTACTTACATGTCCAGGGGTCTGATACAACCTCCCAGGTTCCGGTACATCTCAGCCCCTACAACTGAGGCTGCCTCCCGTCAGCTCAGGCCCTCAGTTGTGACAGTAAGCACTGACCTAATGAATCCAGCCGGAGACCAGGATCAAGCGGCCAGGCCGATGCAAGAACTGGCAGCCCGACTAGAACATCAGGAGGCTGCACAGGGCCACATCATCCGCTGTCTCCAGAATCTCTCTACTCGGCTGGATGGGATTCAGACAACTCTCCGTGGATCAGGCGCGTCTGGTGCGTCAACCACAGTGACTCCAGCTATAACCCCACCCACCTTACCCATTTCTGCTCCACGTCTTCATCTTCCAACGCCAGCAAAATTTGATGGATCTCCAAGATTCTGCAGGGGATTTCTCAACCAGTGTGAGATTCAGTTTGAGCTACAACCTGGCAATTTTCCCAGTGACCGTACAAAAATTGCCTACATTATTTCTCTTCTCAGTGGCTCAGCCCTTGATTGGGCATCACCGTTATGGGAGAGGTCCGACACCCTGCTATCTTCCTACACTGCCTTCGTGTCAACATTCAGGCGCATCTTCGACGAGCCAGGCCGGGTAACCTCAGCTTCATCCGAGATTCTCCGTTTACTCCAGGGGTCACGTACTGTAGGACAATATCTGATACAGTTCCAGATCCTGGCATCCAAACTGGCATGGAACGACGAGGCCCTGTATGCTGCATTCTGGCATGGCTTATCTGAGCGTATTAAAGATGAGTTAGCTACCAGAGACTTACCTTCTAAGTTAGATGAGCTAATCTCACTCTGCACGAAAGTTGATTTACGTTTCAGAGAGAGAGCAACTGAGCGTGGAAGATCATCTGCTCCAAAATCTTCTGCTCCTCCTCCTCGTCAACTGTCACCATCTAAAGATGAGCCCATGCAACTTGGCCGTTCCCGTTTAACTCCTGCTGAGTGCCGAAGACGTCTCTCCGAGTTTCTCTGTCTCTATTGTGCAGCTCCGTCTCACACCATTAATGCCTGTCCCAAACGTCCGGGAAACTCCAAATCCTAGCTCGCCAAGGAGAGGGCCGGCTAGGAGTAATGATCTCCTCTCCATCTCCTCAAGATTGTAATCTCCCAGTCTCGCTTCAAGTTGCTCAACGTTATCGGAACGTCATTGCCCTCCTTGATTCCGGAGCAGCTGGGAACTTTATTACCGAAGCCTATGTTAAACGGTGGTCCCTACCCACCGAGAGACTTCCTTCGTCCATTTCTTTAACTGCCGTGGATGGCAGCAAAATTTTTGATGCAGTTATTTCTTTAAGGACTCTACCAGTTCGTCTGAGAGTGGGAGTTCTTCATTCCGAACTTATTTCTTTTTTAGTGATTCCAAGAGCCACACATCCTGTGGTCCTGGGCCTTCCATGGCTCCGTCTTCACAATCCTACAATTGATTGGACGACTACGCAAATCCTGGCATGGGGTTCCTCCTGTGCTGAGACATGTTTGTTTAAAGTATTGCCTGTCTGTTCTTCCTCCCCCAGGTCGTCTGATGTTCCACCTCCTCCATATCAAGATTTCACGGATGTGTTCAGTAAAGCTTCTGCTGATATCCTTCCTCCTCATAGAGAATGGGACTGTCCGATTGATCTCGTTCCAGGGACGGTTCCACCTCGAGGCCGAACTTATCCGTTGTCTCTGCCTGAGACGCATTCTATGGAGGAATATATTAAAGAGAACCTAGCAAAGGGGTTCATTCGACCTTCTTCTTCTCCAGCCGGCGCAGTCTTCTTTTTTGTAAAAAAGAAAGATGGTGGTCTGCGGCCGTGCATCGACTACAGAGGTTTGAACGACATTACCATCAAGAACCGTTATCCTTTACCCCTGATTACTGAGCTCTTTGACAGAGTTAGCGGAGCTACCATCTTTACAAAGCTGGACTTGCGAGGTGCATACAATCTCATCCGGATCCGTGAGGGTGACGAGTGGAAGACCGCCTTTAACACCCGTGACGGACATTATGAGTACCTCGTCATGCCCTTCGGATTGAGCAATGCTCCAGCTGTCTTCCAGCATTTTGTCAATGAGATCTTCAGAGACATTCTATACCGTCATGTCGTGGTCTATCTAGACGATATCCTCATTTTTGCCAACGATTTAGAGGAACATCGTTTTTGGGTTAAAGAGGTTCTGTCCCGTCTCCGTGTCAATCATCTCTATTGCAAATTAGAAAAATGCGTCTTTGAAGTCAAGTCCATTCCGTTTCTAGGGTACATTGTGTCCAGGTTCCGGACTAGAGATGGATCCTGAGAAACTACAAGCAATCCAAAATTGGCCGGTACCCTTAACCCTCAAAGGGGTCCAGAGGTTCTTAGGGTTCGCCAACTATTACCGAAAGTTTATACGAGACTTTTCCACCATTGTGGCGCCTATTACTGCTTTCACTAAGAAGGGTGCTAACCCGTCCAAGTGGTCTGAAGAAGCCATGCAAGCATTTCATCTTTTAAAACAAAGGTTCATCTCTGCGCCTGTTCTGAAACAGCCTGACATCGACTCTCCTTTCATCTTAGAGGTGGATGCCTCCTCTGTTGGAGTAGGAGCGGTGTTATCTCAGAGGGCTAAAGATGGCCATTTACACCCTTGCAGTTTCTTCTTCCGGAAGTTCTCCCCAGCTGAGCGCAACTATGCCATTGGCGACCAGGAGTTGCTAGCCATCAAGCTCGCTCTAGAAGAGTGGAGGTATCTGTTGGAGGGAGCTTCTCATTCAATCACCATACTTACAGACCACAAGAACCTTTTATACCTGAAGGGCGCACAATGTCTCAACCCTCGTCAGGCCAGATGGGCACTTTTCTTTTCCAGGTTCGACTTTAAACTCCAGTTCTGTCCGGGCTCTCAGAATCGCAAGGCCGATGCCCTTTCCCGCTCATGGGAGCAAGAAAATGAGTCAGAGTCTTCAGACAAGCATCCTATTATAAATCCGTTGGCATTCTCCACGGTAGGGATGGACTCTACGCCCCCATCAGGGAAAAGTTTTGTGAAGCCGATGCTAAGGAAGAAGCTCATGCATTGGGCCCATGCTTCCCGTTTTGCCGGACATACAGGTATCCAAAAAACCCTGGAGTTTATCTCTAGGTCCTATTGGTGGCCAACTCTGAAAAAGGATGTCTTGGAGTTTATTGCATCTTGCCCAAAGTGTGCCCAACATAAAGTATCCCGCCAGTCGCCTGCGGGGCAACTGGTTCCACTATCCGTTCCCCGTCGACCATGGACCCACTTGTCGATGGATTTCATTACAGACTTACCCATGTGCAACAAGTTCAATACCATCTGGGTGGTAGTTGACCGGTTCACCAAGATGGCACACTTCATTCCTCTCACCGGTCTTCCGTCAGCTTCCAAGTTGGCTCAAGTATTCATACAAGAGATCTTCCGACTCCACGGTCTTCCTGAAGAAATTATCTCAGATCGAGGAGTTCAATTCACAGCCAAATTCTGGCGAAGTTTATGTCAAGTCCTCCAAGTCAAGCTAAAGTTTTCCACGGCTTACCATCCTCAGACCAATGGTCAAACCGAGAGGGTGAATCAGGACTTGGAGGCCTTCCTCCGCATCTATGTGTCCTCCTCTCAAGATGACTGGGTTCAATTACTTCCCTGGGCCGAGTTCTGTCATAACAACCAGTATCATTCTTCATCTGCTTCAACACCATTCTTCACTAACTTTGGATTCCACCCTAAAGTCCCTGAGTTCCAACCGCTTCCAGCAACTTCTGTTCCCGCAGTGGATATCACCTTGCATCAGTTTGCCAATATCTGGAAGAGCGTACGATCAGCTCTGCTCAAGGCATCGTTCAGGTACAAGAAGTTTGCGGATAAGAAGCGTCGAGCAGTTCCTGCTCTCAAGGTGGGTGATCGGGTATGGTTATCCACGAAGAATTTGAGGTTAAGAGTTCCCAGTATGAAGTTTGCACCTCGCTATATTGGTCCTTTCAAGATTGAACAAGTCATCAATCCTGTTGCTTACAGACTCCAGTTGCCTCCCTTCTTAAAAATACCCAGGACATTCCATGTTTCCCTGTTGAAACCGCTGATCTTGAATCGGTTTCATTCCTCACTTCCTCCAACTCCGAAAGTCCAAACTCAACGAGGCGTTGAGTATGAAGTGGCCAAGATCCTGGACTCACGTCACCGTTACGGTCAACTACAATATCTTATTGACTGGAAGGGTTATGGTCCTGAGGAACGTTCGTGGACCAATGCTTCTGATGTCCATGCTCCTGCCTTGGTCCGGAGATTCCATTCCAAGTTTCCTCAAAAGCCAAAGAAGTGTCCTGGGGCCACTCCTAAAGGGGGGGGTGCTGTCACGATCCGGGTATCTGGACGCCATTTCTTACCCATCAGATGCCTCCTAAGGCTGGCTCAGCGCTCCAGGACCGGATCCCATCTGTTATCCTGATGTGTACATTCCTGTATCCTCTCCTGTCTCTCTGAGACGCTGTCACAGTAACGCCATATTACATCTGGCATGGCGTCTCCCGCGGCCTCCGCCGCCGTCCCTGAGCTTCTGCATGCAGAGTGTCAGAGTGGCGATTACGTCAGCCGCGGTCTCCGCTGTGTCCGCGTGGTTGGATGTGCACTTGTCAGCCTGGCGTCTCCTGTCTCCAGTGGCCGGCGCCGCCATTACTGTTTTCATTACCACATGGATTACAAACCAAACTTCCCTCCAAGTGTCTGCATGGGCGCAGCCATCTTGGATTCTGTCAGCTGATCATTTCCACCAATCTGTTCTCAGTATTGATAATCTGCATAATTGCCTAGCCAATCCCTTCCTTGCTGCAGGTATAAATACACTGTGCCTGAGCAAGGAAGGCGTCAGTGCTTTGGTTGTCAAACCTAGTTCCTGTTTGTCTCTCTCCTGTGATTGTCTTCCAGGTTCCAGCTCCTGTCTCAAGACTTCCACCATAGAGACCCGCACCAGCATTCCACCTGCGGTGTAGCCTGACTCTCCAATCCATTGTGGATTCATTTGTTTCCAGCTACAACATTACCTGCTTCCAGCTCAGCTTCCAGCAGAGTACAGCTTCCCTTAAAGGGCCGGTGTCCTTTCTACACTTTACCACTCTCCACCGGTATTATTATTTCTCCGCTCTCAAGTTCTACATTTCAGTTCATATTTCATCGCTCCCAAGTTCATTTATTATTTAACTGGTTCCAGCCAGTATCCACTCCGTGCTAACAACAGTCTGGTTCCAGCCAGTATCCACAGCAGCTGTTTTATCTTCAGCAACCCAGGTTTTCATGGAACACCAGCTGGCACAATCCTGGGTTATCTCCATTGCTACAGTCGGGCCTGGTAAGGACTTTCCATCTAGAAGATCATAAGAACTATCTCACACTACCAGTGCCCTGTGGCTCCTGCCATCCTGTAGTACCCAGGAACTGTATTTATTCTTTGCTGACTTTTACGTTTTCTTTTACTGCTGCTGTGTTGCGGAGTTGTCATAATAAACATCATTGACTTTTATCCAAGTTGTCGTGGTCACGCCTTCGGGCAGTTATTATTCATGTTACTTACATGTCCAGGGGTCTGATACAACCTCCCAGGTTCCGGTACATCTCAGCCCCTACAACTGAGGCTGCCTCCCGTCAGCTCAGGCCCTCAGTTGTGACAAGAGGAAATTGATGACAGATCCACAAGGAAACTCCTCCAAAACAAAGGCTAAGAAGAGAAAGAGAAAGGAAAAGATCACTTTCCCACTGTGATTGTAATATGCAAGAAAAGAACACCTGAGAGTTGACGAGTGGAGAGAGAAAATATCACACCACATTACCAGGAAAGAAGAAAAATGGAAGAGAGAACATCAAAACCTGAGAATAATTATGGAAGATACAGGAAAGAAAGATTTCGAACAGAAAGAAATTACAATTATGAGGGGACGACAAAAAGAAACCTGAACATGAGAAAAAATAGGAATGCCCCAAGAAGACAAGAATATTTTTTGAAAGATGAATGGTATCCTGATGCATGAACATCAAGACCTGAACAAATGACAACATTCAATCGTTTCAAAATACTAAACGAGGATCATTTTTTAGAGCGGAGTTGGAGGAAGAAAACAAGATTCTAGAAAAAAGGCGGAGCAACAAACAAACTAAAAGGGGGAATAGAGGGAAAAGAAAAATTAGGAAAGAAAACATGAGATCCCACTCGAAATAATGAAGGAGCAACTATTATGAATATTTACAACCTCAGTCAACACACTTTATTAAAAGAGGAAGAATCCATTTTACAGGGATTGAAATTCGCTCCTGATAATAAACTAAATAAATTTGCCACCTACATAGATATACAAAGGTTTGTAAGAAAAGTTTCATTGAAAAAATATTTTATTAATCAGAAAGAAGAAGCAAATTACAGAAGCGAAGTTTTCAAACCAAAATCAAACTTCAATCCGACCTTAAATCGAGGATGCTTCATCGAAAGCTTCCAGAAAGCAGTAAGCATGGAAATAGAAGGAATTAAACCCCAACGGAATTAAGATCAAAATATTACAAGGAAAGAAAGAACAGCTCGTAAGAATTTAGAAAAGAATGAAAAAATAACCATCAAACCTGCCGAAAAGGGGGGTAGTATAGTTGTTATGGATACCAAAAAATATGAAGCAGAAATAAAAAAACAACTGTACGATAAGGAAACGTATAATGTCCTGAAAACCAACCCCAGTGAACGGATAGAGAAGTCACTCAAAAATGTATTGGGCGAGTACAAGGAAAAAGGAACATTATCTGAAAACGAATTTAAATACATTGGTCATAACAATCCTATGCTACCAGTGTTTTATATTCTACCAAAAATCCACAAAGACCAAAAAAAATCCACCTGTATGGCCGATAGTGGCAGGAACAGAATCCATAACCTCCAACTTGTCACATTTCTTTGATTACCATCTACAACCAGAAGTCCTGAAATTAAAATCATATATAAAGGATACTGCAGACATTCTCAGGAAATTAAAGACCATAGAATGGAAGGAGAATTATACATTAATTACAGCGGACGTGAGCACCTTATACACAATAGTTGAACATCAGAAAGGAATAGAAGCCACAAAATTCTTTCTAGAGAAATCGAATATGGATTCATCAAGACAGGAACTGACCCTTAAAAGCATTGAGTTTATTTTGAAGAACATCTTCTTTTGGCATAATGGGGCATTCTACGAACAAAAACGGGGAACAGCTATGGGAACTCGTTTCGCACTGGCATACGCCAACCTATTTATGGGACATTGGGAGGAATCAACTATTTTGAACAATAACAAATTTATTAATAACATTGTATTGTGGCATCGATTTATCGACGATATAATATTCATATGGGAAGATGAACTGGAAGATCTAAACAATTTCTGCCAGGAGCTTAATAAAAACGAAGCTAACATCAACTTGACATATAATATCAGTAAAGAAGAGGTAACCTTCCTAGATCTGACAATAGACATCAAAAACAACTGTTTACAAACGAAAAACTTTAATAAACCAACTGACAGTAAGTCATACATCCCAAAAAACAGCAATCATCACCCAACTTGGTTAAAGAACATTCCAAAGGGACAAATGAGGAGACTGCAAAGAAATTGCACAGAAACATCAACATTTTTAGAACAAGCAACAGATCTAAAGGAAAAATTCCTTACCAGAGGCTACACAGAAGATGAACTACAGAAACCTTTGGAAGAAATCACCAGTATGGAAAGAGAAGAACTGTTAAGAAACAAAGAGAAGATCAACCCAAACAAGGAAGAGATTCTACTGCCGTTTATTACCACGTATAATGGGCAATACAAACAAGTAGAGAAAATTATCTCTAAACACTGGCATCTTTTGACCAAAGACCCCATAATAGGTACCGTTATTCCAAAAAAAACACACAAATTTATTTACAAAAAAGCTAATAATGTGAAACACAAACTGGTCAAGAGTTTCATACCACCCAAAAGAGAAGGTAGAATTAAAACAAAAGGATTCCATAGGTGCGGACTGTGTCTAATGTGCAGAAACCATCAGGGACAAATCAATAAGACCACCCATTATCAGTCGGCATCTACTAAACAAGATTTTGAAATATCCAACTTCATCACGTGTAACAGCAGCAATTGCATTTACATCATAGAATGTAAATGCAATTTACAATATATAGGACGGACCACAAGACCATTAAAAGAGAGATGGTCTGAACATCTTCGAAACATCAAGAAAGGCTATGAAAAACACTCCTTATCCTTACATTTTAAAGAAAAACACTCAAGTTCAATATCAGGAATTAAAAATGTTATAGGGATTAAAATAGTGGAAAAACAATGGAGAAAAAAATCAATAGAAAATTATTTGGCCACCACTAAAATGAGAACTATTTATGAGATGAAAACCCTCCATCCAAATGGAATAAACACTGATTTCGAAATTAAATGGTTCCTATAGTATAATAAGTTATGATATTTATTATTTATACATACTTTCCATGAAATTGTTATCAGCAGGATAAAACCCGTCTATATAATTTCTGCACAATTGAGCTAAAGCCACCTAGTGCTCTACATAACTGCACTTTATTTGTTTTAATTTATTTTAGTCTTATTCAAAATAAGAATTCCAAGTTTATATGCTTTAATGGGACTGAATAAGAAACACAAAAGCCATGTCATAAACCTCCTTTATTTCTATATATTTTTTTAATAACAGAGTTTTTTCACCTCAATAGAAAATATAGGGAGACAGTTTTTTATATAAATCCCCCATGTAGTAGGAAAAGTCAGTGGAGGCTAATACTCCTGATTCCTACGTCCCAGAGCGAGTGGAACGCAAAGCAGGAAGCGCCGGCCGTAGGTGGAACGCAAGCGCCGAGGTGGAATGCAAGGCGGAAGTCGGGAGGAGACACTTCCGCCGGGGGATCAGTACACTACCACACGCTGAGCTCCGCTGATACAGAGAATCAGCCTGAGCTCTGAGGCGGGGGGAGTGAATTAAGTGCACCCATAGGGACATCGGCTACATCTGGGATCACACCGGAAGCCGTTTTTAAGAAATTTTATTAAATTATTTTGAGGTTAATAAAAATCATTTTAAAGTAATGTGTATTATAATGAAATGTATGTAAAAGAGAGATTATTTTCATATGAATTTTATTGAAATTTGAAACAATTGAATGTATTAGGGAATTTTACTTCCTGGAATGGATCCACCAATGAGATTCCAGGAAGGGGTATATATACCCCCCTATTTACACTAGCCCAAACACCTTGATAAAGGCTCTGGTGTGCCGAAACGCGTCAGTGAACAGCATTTGCCTGGACAGCAACCCAGTTTTGGACTCTGACGGTGGATCCTTGTTCCAGAGAGGCCCCAGAGACACTATACAAAACGAGACTTGGTGTGCATTATACACCTTAATTTGAGGTACGCTGCCAGCCTTATGTTTTAATACCCTTGTTCTTACATTAAAATTGAGTTACACTATTGTGGTCCCTCCTGTTTTTTCTTTACATATACTGGAGATGAAGAATTTACATTTTTCTGAACCAAATGTGAAGAGAGAATTGGAGAACCTATAACTCAAATGGACTTGAGAGAACAAGGGAATCACGTATTTTGGGCATCTTTATTGGAATCAGACATTGTGAATCTACTTTTTTATATGAATCTCACCTAATAAGGGGGGAACAAGGATATAGAACTGTGACTGTATTATATCACAATAGGAGATTGCGCAGAAACCACACCCTTGTACCTTCTAGACCCATTAGGTCAACACCCATTAGTCGACAGTGGATAATTCAACACTAGAAATCGGATGATACTGCCATTAGGTCGACATTAATAAGATCGACGTGAGTTTTTTAATGTTTTTTGGGGGTTGTTTTCTTTGTCAAGTTACGAGGAACCCCAGTTAGTGCACCACGTCCCCTTGCATGTCTCGCGTCGCTCACCATGCTGCGGGCAAGGTGCCTCGCTGCACTCGGCACAGGTTACCTTTCCCAATCATAGTCCACGTGGATCATTAAGTATGAAAAAGTCCCCCCAAAAAAGTGAAAAACTCATGTTAACCTTTTTCATGTTGACCTTGTTCATGTCGCCCTAATTGCAGTGTCAATCTATTTCTAGTGTTGACCTATCCACTGTCGACCAATGGGTGTCGACCTAGAATCCAGATACTGTCTTGCAAAGGTGATTTGCAACCCAGCATCAATTAACTTCCACATGGTGGACTATACATCTTGTCCTGGACTGCAGAAATAAAAAAATCTTACTTGAGGAAACATTTGATGAAGATGTGGTGGAATAGGCCACGTTCTGTTGATTTTGCTGACAACTACTCATTTGTCATGCAGGATGAGGCCCAGAGCTATCATTGGACCAGTGCTCAAGCTAAAATTGTCCCATTTGTGGTGCATTACAAGTGAGAAACAAAAATGGAACATCTTGGATATGTTATTTCACACTGTCTGGAACACAACACAGTGGCATTCTACTGCTTCCAGAGGAAACACAATCTTTTTGAAGACAAATTTTCAGAAACCAGCAAAAACAGATCTTCAGCTTCTCCAATGGGTCAGCCTCTCTATTTAAGAACAATAAATACTTTGCCAACTTATGCTTTCATAAAGATGGTTTTGATATAGAAGCAGAGTGGCATTTTCCAGCAACTGCACATGGCAAAGGGCCTTGCGAGGGTGTAGGTGGCACAGTGAAAAGGTTAGCATCCTTAGCATGCTGGCAACATCCATATGATGATCAGATTCTTACACCACAACACATTTTTGACTGGGCAGAGGAAAATGACAAAAATGCATTTTACTTTCTCAGCACAAGAAGAACATACTGAGATAGCAATATTTCTGGATGATCGCTTCAAAAACAGCAACAATTCCTGGATCCAGAAAGTCCATGCTTTCATATCGGCAGTATCGGCTTACAAAAAATTAGAAAAGATTGAGATACGTGGTACACTCTGGAAGCTTCTAGGCTTTTAGCTCTGCTGATATATGTTCTTATAATAATTTGCAGTACTAAAACATTACTTTTTATTATTTTATGTACTAAAAGGATATTGATATCCATGTTGTATAAATAATAAGGAATTTTTTAAGTTAAAATATAGATCTAGACAAAAATATGTGCGTGAAGGATATGAAATAGTGATTAAAAACAAAATATTTCCGCTGAGTCTTTTTGTCTATTTGTTATTTTGTTATCAGATAGTAGTTACCATATTGACATAAAGAATTTTTCCTGTTATGTTTCACTTATATTGTTACTTTTTACTGTCAACATAATATCAGTGTTGCTATTTGTAGGTATCTCTTCTAGGGTCTAATTCAGAGTTGATCGCAGCAGCAAATTTGTTAGCAGTTACCCCTAAATCCTAGTCCATCTCCTACATATCTTTATGGTCCCTATACATCAGCAATAAATTGTTGCATTGTCCTGATCCACGGCTGTGTCGGGGAATGTGGAATATGAAATATGTGTAAAAATCCTGATTCCCCAAAGGATCGTTGAACATCGCTGGCTGCCAGTCGCGGTGCCGGCAGGTTGGGGAATCGTGGCCACTGATGTATGGGGGCCATTACTGTACAGTTTAGTTTGCCAGATGGATATTTGTTTGTTTCTCTGCAGGGTAAAGCTAAATAGCAATTCCCAAGCTTCTCAGATATAATACACCTGCAGATGCTTCTAGGAGCGTGGGACATTATCTGCTGCAGACAACATAGGATCTGTATAAGTTGCTAGATCTACAAAAATGGAGCCTAGGATCAACAATTCACATGTAAATTGTTATATAAAATCTCAGATGACATATTACTTTCATATAAACATTTTTAACAGATTATATGACTCAAATGTGCTAAGTGGTAATCACTAAACTCATGAAAATTATCTGATCAAGAAGCCTATTGCTAGGCTACAGACTTACCATGACTTTCTAGAGTCAAATAAAAATTGGACTTCATTAGCGCAATCAGTAAGTAGTGGTAATGCATATGGGACAGACATAAGCTGCTCATATTAAGCAACAATACACATTTTTCATTCATTTGCTGAATTGCTTTAAGGCTAATGGTGCTGATGATGAACACAAGTCTGTTTGAGCGTACATTGCGTGTTTTTACAGTGTACACACTCTGGGGTAAATTTACTAAGATGGGAGTTCTATTTAAGATGGGATGTTGCCCATAGCAACCAATCAGCTTCTACTTCTCATTTATCTAGCACCTTCTAGAAGATAATACCTGGAATCTGATTGGTTGCTATGGGCAACATCCCATCTTAAATAGAACTCCCATCTTAGCAGTGGCGGTACTAGCGAGCGGTGGGCCCAGGTGCGACAAAATGCTTTGATTTTCTGGGATCCTATGTGGACAATAAGGGGGATTTCAATTAGCCACGGTACCGTGGGCAAATTGATCCCCAGAGCCATCCAATTAGCCCTGAAGTCAACAGGTAGGAGATCCACCCTGATGCTGGCTTAAATAAAATACTGGATAGCTAGTGTGTTAACGGGTGCCGTGAACCTGTTGACGCATACAGTAGGTCTATGAACTTTTCACAGATTTTGTTGGGACCAGATCAATTGTTTTGTGGGCACCCAAACGTATTGGGTACCCACTGGGGCTATTCAATTGTTGCCCCCATTGGGTGTGCATGCCACATATGTGCACCTATTAGTACCAGGATTAGCCACGCAAAGCGGCTAAGCCTATCTAAAGTACAGGTTAGGATGCTCAAACTCTTGTTTGAACACCCAAACCACAGAGTTTATGCACATTTCAACTTGCACCTCAGGAGGCTGCGAGCTGAAATGTCTCCCCGGCTTTATGTGCTCCCAAACGGAGCAACAATTGAATTGTTCTGTTGGGCATCCTCTAGTTTCACATGGGGAGACAATTGAATCGGCCCCAATATGTTAACGATCTATAAAACGTTAATTTAATGAGCATTAACAAGGGTTTCGGGTGAAAAAGGGTGTACAATTAAAAAGCCCCAGCCATTAAAGCCAAACACTACCACCCTATTTCACCATGTTAACACCTATGATTGAATTCACTCTCAGACCTGTAAAATCACCTTGTCAGCTGTATGTTGATTACAGATATTTAGTATTGTAAACTCAACCTAATGTATAAGTAGTCTATTTAATCAAGTGAGGATTTACCAGTAATACAATTCTCTAGATACCTCAATGTGAATGCTAATTACAACTGGATGATTTTGACCAATATTTCTTCAAACCGTCAATATGGAAAACCCCCTCTATAGATTCAACCGCGTACCACTCAGTGGCAAATTACTATGTTCTACCTCAGATCTGTTGTAAAGGGAGCCACATTTGTGTATGCATTTTCCAGGGATCTAAGGATCTTAGATTATATGCTTTAGAGCAGTTCTTCTCAACTCCAGACCTCCGGTACAGGTAATTTTTTTCAAGAATTCTACCTGTGGAAACAGGTGCGATAATTACTGAACCAGCGTAGCTTTACTCACCTGTGCTTGATTAAGGAAATCCAGAAAACATGACCTGTTGTGGCAACTTGAGCATTGGAGTTGAGAACCACTGTTTTAGTGGCTCAGGTATTGGCACTGTCCATTATTATAGAAAGGAATTGGGCTCAACATTTTCTTGGAGAAAAATTCATCCAGGTAGTCAGTCAGATGTCCGTCAGGTGTGTCACAACATCTTTCATGTAAAATGTATTTGTTCGGTACTTTGCACATGCGCCAGCTTGCGTAACCTCATGGATCATTCAGCCAGCCAGTGATGTCTCAGGTGATCTGATGCTGTTTTCTCAGATGTCTACTTATACCAGACACCTCCTGCTGCATTATCATATGCTAGCATCACTGCTGCTTCCAAGTAAGCAGCAGCAATGCTAAATACAACCACAACAGAATCAGGGGTGGTATTCAGTATGCCGGCTGTTGGGATCCCAGCGCTCAGTATACCGGTGCCAGAATCCCGACACCCAGTATACCGACACCTATTCTCTCTCTTGGGGGTCCACGACTCCCGCAAGGGGCTCATTTGCGCCCGGGATCCCGGCGCCGGTATGCTGGCCGCCGGCATACCACACTACACCCCAGAATCAGGCCCATTGTGCAGACTGAGACATCATTTTATGGTGGAGCAACAGGCTCAAATTGTTCTGGTGCGATTTTTAGCTGCCTATCTAGTAAGTGCTTTATGGCTTATCAATCTACATGTTCCCTCTAATTGTACAACATAATAGTGGCGGTAGATGTGTGATTGAGCTGTTCTACCCATTGCAATACAAGCTCACATTTACTGTATATGGAACATTGTTTCTCATCTCAATGCTGACACTTTCTGTTTTATTTAGTGAGTTATATATAATACATAGGGTAGTGCCAAGTGTTTTGCCTTCATATAACTTCTTTATATGTTTATAAAACACTTCACACCTAAACTAAAAAGTTCTATAGTTTCAAATGAATGAAACTGAAAAGCACAGTCTCCTTGCCTTTCCTCTTATTGCTGAAGCAAATCGCCTTCATGGCCACTGCTATGTGAATTGACTTGGAAAATGAAAAAGGTAATACTAGCATACTTAACTTTCTCATTCTCTATCAGAACATGGCAGTGGCTTGGGTCAGACTAAAGAAACAGGGAGGCTTTTAAGTTTTTAATTTCTTGTTTTTAACCTATTCATGTCCACTGTCATGTTCTACATCACATAGATTGTATGGTATTTTTTTAAAAAGCTGAACCAATATAGAGTCATTAGGTTAGGAGATAGCACCTCATAAATATTTGGTCATGAGGTGCCTCTGAGATGTCTCTGGCTTCTTGTGAAATAAATAAAGCATATGCCCTTATGTATACTGAATCAGTCCACAGAACGGGTTTAGTATGCCTCCGGGTACTCCGGTTTCATCCCACAATCCAAAAATATACTGGTAGGTTAATTGGATCCCAACATAAGAATTAACTCTAGTATGAATGTGTGTACATGTGGAAGTGAATATAGATTGTAAGCTCCACTGGGGCAGGGACCGATGTGAATGGCCAAATATTCTGTGTAAAGCGCTGCGGAATATGTGTGCGCTATATAAAATAACTGATAAATAATAAATACCTACAATCAGGGACGGACTGGGGTATGAATTCGGCCCTGGCATGTGATTGCACGCACGCACACATGCCAGGGGCATGCGCGCCATCTACTGGGGCGCGTCGTGAGTCATGGGGGGTGGACTCGCGGCACGCCTCCATTTCTATGGAGACGGGAGGGGAGGCAGGGGAGCGGCCAGAGCAGAGAACTGGAGTTTGCGATGAGCGCTGCCTTCCCGGCTCTCTACCTGACAGCACCGGCCCACAAGCCCATCGGCCTTTCTGGCATTTGCCAGAAGTGCCAGATGGCCAGTCCGGCCCTGCTACAATCAAAATCCCAACAGTCAAAATACAGACAACAATTGACTGATGGTCAAAATCCCGACAAGGTAATAATGCCGACATTTAAAATGTCGGCAGGTCAAAATGTCGACACAAGTTTTTTGTTTTTTTTTGGGTGTGTATGTCGACATGGACACCGTATAAGTGTACCACGTCCCCTCAGGCACGGTGCCTTGCTGCACTCTCCACACTATTATGTTCCCCCTCCAGGTCCACTGGGATGGTAAAGTATGAACAAGTCGGTTTCAATGAAAAACTCATGTCGACTTTTTGACCTGTCAACAGTTTAAATGTCTGTATTTTGACCCTGTTGGTATTTTAAATATCGATATTTTGACCATGTCGGGATTTTGACCGTAGGTCAATGGTTGTTGGTATTTTGTCCGTCGAGATTTTGATTGTAGGTAAATTAACGGTATCCCCACAGAACGTGGCTGTACTAAAGTACACTATGAAATTCTGTTCTGTGTGTAATGGCCAAGTTTGTAGGCGTTCAATGTGTGGAGACATATACAGTATTGCCAGATGTAGTGGTGCCACCAGCTCCCTATGGACATACATATCATCTTCCTCCCAGTTGGGACAGTTGTCTCAAGTAAAGACTGCCGTGCCAAAATCAGATGGTTGGGAAATTTGCATCCAGCATGATTTTATGTAATAACATACAGTAACCGCATACATTTGTTATTACTAAAAGTATAAACAGGTGCCCAAAGATAGATAAGGATATTATGTTCCTGGAACTCTAACAACATTAACTGGCAGACGTATTCCAGACCAAAACAGCTTACGAATAGGTTTATTAGCTGTGTTCATTTCATTAATGTCACAAGATTCTTTACACAATAGCATACAATTTGCATATAGAATTACACATTTCACATTTTGACATTCACAAGAATTCCTGTAGGAATTATTTTGCATTTAAATAATTTTTCAAAAACATATTTGGAAATTTTGATTTATATCAGCTTGTTTCATATCTTTTATAATACTGCTTCATTATGTTCAGTAGCATTTAATTATAGCCTGCAGGTGTCATTGTTCCCATTGATCAAATGTTTTGCTCCACAGACAATAACAAAGCTCTGCCCAACTCATTCGAAGGCATTCTAACAAACACCAAGGGCCAAATGTAATAGAGTGAGAGTTTCAAAAAGTGAGAGATTTGGTAAGGTTTTGCAGTTTTTTTTAAAGTGGCAATCATTTACACAGCAAGATCAACCAGGTTTTGCAGTGTAAATGATTGCCACTTTAAAAAAAAACTGAAAACCTTACCAAATCTCTTACTTTCTGAAACTCTCACTCTATTACATTTGGCCCCAAATGTAATCATGGCTGCAGTCATTTTTCTTCTAATAATTTCCTTTTGTAATTGTATGTTTCCAGAGGTTTTCCCCTTTTGAAAGGCAAATAATTACTTAAAAGAGGTACTAACCTTTTAAACATCATTGAATAATATAGACAATTTTATGCTAGTAATAGTAATTAAACAATGCATGGAGACAGTAATCATATATAACTGTTGAGCATCCATGGAATCTAATATGCAAACTGAAAGCTTTTATGTATCATTATGTCATGATTTACTCTTTTGATATACAAATAGATAAACAGGACATTTGATAATCATACTGATTTAATTTATCATACATGTAAGTTGTATAAATTTGTGTATGAGTTTCCTGATTTATATAGATGTAAAATGTAACAGTATACCCAAAGCTTATATCTAAAAGCAGTATATTGACAATCATTTAGGTTAACTCTAACCATAAGCTAACAAAGAACAGTCCCTCCAAGGACGTACATACTTGAAAGGAAAAATGAAGGATACAGGAGGATGTTTCCTTTGCAGTACCAGGTGATATAATACTAAATAATCATGTGATAGAATGTGAATAATATAAGTGGTTGCTTGTAGTTTAGGCACTTGTACGGTATGTAATGCTTTATGTATTAATTGTTCCCCACATCCAGGGCATTCTTAAAAGCATTGTAGGCCCTGGGCAAAGAAGTGCACTGGGGCCCCTACTCACCCATTCATGGGAATAAATAAAAATAATAATGAATTACCCCTCTTGTAGTTCCTCTCCATCTCTCCACATGCCTCCATACAATGACTGACCCACAACACTCTGATTGGTGGATAACTCAAAACATCCACTAATCAGCATGCTGACAGCGGTTCACTGTCTGTCTGCAGGCTGGGAGGCAGATAGAGAATTCTACACTCTGATTGGTGGATAGCTCCAGCCATCCACCAATCAGCATGCTGACAGCTATTCGCTGTCTGGCTGCAGGCTGAGAGGCAGGTACTATACCTGCCTCCCAAGAAGCTCCAGAAGCACCAGCACAGTCTGTCCCCTCTTGAAGGCCCCTAGAATCGTGGGGCTCTGCGCAGATGCCCAGTGAGCCCATACGTTAAGATGGACCTGCCCACATCCCTTAGACTGGAAGGTCATTTGGTCAGAGCCATCTTAACCTGCCCTTGATTTCATTGAACATTATTTACTGTATTTCTATCTTGATTGCACTCAGAGTCTAATTCATGTCTGTACACACATGCCTACACAGCTGTGTCTTTTCAGCCTATGGACTTGCTAGTTATCGCAAGTGAAGCTGCTGACCAGAAAAGAGTATAGATGCCCACTGCAGCCATCGCAAAAACCTCAGCCACTTTCTACACATACACAGCATCATCACAGTAATGAGGAACAGCGACGCTGCCACCATGTTTCTCTGCATACACGGTAGCTGCCAAAGGCAGATACACGCTCTAAGAAAACAGCCGCGGCACGCCTGCGTTTTTGCCGCCACTCCACATTACTTCCCCCAAATGGTCCCTTCCTGCCAATCACTCTGTATTTAAATTCTCACTGTGAGCGGCATCACTAAGGCACCTAGGTGCATGCGCACTGCGATCGCAGGCCCATGCGCAGTCTACTGATAATTGCTCAGTTGCGTGAATATCGGCATAGCGTGCAAACTTGAAGTAGGCCCTCGTGTACAGTGCTGCGTAATATGTTGGCGCATTATAAATAAAGGATATCAAGATCAGTACAAACATTTAATAAAAACATTTTGCATTAAAAAGAATAGAAAACAATACAATTTAGCCAGCCTCCTGTTTTAAAATGGGAAAATAAACAACTAATAAAAATATATATATAATAAAATGGTGTTTGGGGAGTTGGGGACCTGGATATACTGTAAGGATATTTCTGTATTATTATATGTAATTGTAGAGCAGGTATTTTGGCTCTCTTGGTTTTGTACAGTAATTAGAGATGATCCTGTCTTGTATACAGTCAATATAGTTAGTGTTACATTTGTCACACTTGCATCTTAATGCCACAAGGTAGGTATACAGCGGGTTTACATGCATTGGGCATCCTGGAACCGAGACAGTCTTGTATATATAATCGCTGTATGTGCAGACATTTTGACTCGGATTGGTCTTTGGTTGTCTTCCCTTCATGTTGGGGTCCTGTGAAGGAAAACAACAACATTAGATGCTGTAAGGAAAGATAATTGCAGCAGTTTATACCTCTGAGAACCGAATTGCTGGGAACACACGTTGCAATTATCTGGCCACTCCACTCGATATAGGTAGATCGCCCAGATAATTGTTGCGTGTATGTGCATGATTCATCTGAAAATATTGAACAGTTGGGCATGCCAGCTCATCCAGCATATCCATCCAATGCAATATTTCATTTGCCTGCACTGGGCAGTGTATGCCCTGCCGCAGCTGACCAATGGACATTTCCCCTGTTCTGTCAAAGGGAAGGAACGTGTAATTGTCTTCTCCCCAGAGGAAGAGCGCAGATATTGGGTGGCCTACGTGAGAAATCTGCAGGCATTTCATCTGTCAGTATATGTCCAGCGTAACTCTTCAGATTGCAAATGCATAATGTGCCAGCTATGTTAAAAGTCCCCTGGATGCATTTCAGCTGTCAGGACTGTTAGGAAGTATGTTCCGTTACAATGAAAGGGTACTTTTAGGAGGGGTGTTGGAGGAACTTCAGGAGCACTAGAAAGGCATTCAGTCCTGACTGCAGGACTGTGAGACAGTCCCCCAAAAATTGGAACAGTTTCGGAGTTGGGAATAGATACGTTTAGGAGGTAGGTATGCAATTGTTCTTGCTAATAAAATGCACATTTTGATAGTAAACAAACGAAGCACAATTCAGTTTAGAAAGTAAAATCATACACATAGAACAGATGTGATATCAGATATTAACTCATTAAATACCACTACTAAATTTATACAAAACTAGTATTTGGGAACCCTCATATGCATGTCACTTGTTATTGTGCCCGGCATTGCTTGTCTCCCCTCAGCTCCCTCACCCCCAATCTCCATGTCTCTCATCTCTGTTCCACTCATCTCCCCCGACATAACTGACAGGAGGCGCTGACAGGGTGAAACTGTCCTGTCCTAACAGCACTGGTGGGGGAGACAGGAGAGAGGCCTAAGAGGTCTATCAACTAAGCCTTGGAGAGTGATAAAGTGGAGAGAGATAAAGTACCAACCAGTCAGCTCCTAACTGCCATGTTACAGGCTGTGTTTGATAAATGACAGGAGCTGGTTGGCTGGTAGTTTATCTGTGTCCACTTTATCTCTCTCCAAGGCTTAGTACATCTGCCCCTTTGTCTGGGAGTCTGGCAGACAGTAAGAGCTGTGAGGAGAGGGCCTCTCTGCATCCAAATACACCATGTAGGAGGTTATATGTAAGCTCCTCAAAATCTATGTAGTCTATGTACTAAGCCTTGGAGAGAGAGTAAGTAGATGGAGATAAAGTAGCAGACAATCAGCTCTTAATCGCAGTGTTACAGGCTTGGGGGGATATTTAATAAACATAATTATCTAAAAAAAATCAGGAAAATTTGAAAGTTATGTTTTCTGGAGATGGAGATAAGATTGTTTAAAAAAAAAAAAAGAAGAAGAGGGATAAATACCTCTTCTCAAGTCACAGCTACAGCACAGTCCAAAATTCAAATAGCTGCCACCCCAAACACCACCAAACATCGCCGGCCGAGACTCACTGGCAGTTGGTGTGGCTCCCCTATTTGAATTTTGGACTGTGCTGCAACTGCCACTAGAGAAGAGTTATTTATCTCTTTTTTTTTTTTTTTAAACAAACTTATCTCCATCTCCAGAAAACGTAATTTTCACATTTTCCTGATTTTTTTTTTTTAGATAATTATGTTTATTAAATATCCCCCTATATATAAAAGACAGTTAGGCTGGTTGGTTGGGACTATGGGATCTATCCATGAAGCAGTGAAAAGTGTGGAGAAGTGAGCCTGTGGAGAAGTTGCCGATGGCAACAAATCAGCATTGAAGTAACATTTATAATTTGCATACTATAAAATTATACAGAGCAGCTGATTGGTTGCCACTGGCTCACTTCTCCACTCTTTTCACTGCTTCATGAATAGACCCCTATTTCTCTTACGTCCTAGTGGATGCTGGGGTCCACATTAGTACCATGGAGTATAGACGGGTCCACCAGGAGCAATTGGCACTTTAATAGTTTGAGAGTGTGGGCTGGCTCCTCCCTCTATGCCCCTCCTGCCAGACTCAGTTTAGAAAATGTGCCCGGAGGAGCCGATCACAGCTAAGGGAGCTCTTAGAGCTTCTTTAGATTTATTAATTTTCTAAGAGTAAGTTAGGCACAGGGAGGCTGCTGGCAACAGCCTCCCTGCTTCGCGGGACTTAGGAAGGGAGTAGTGTCCACCCTGAGGGGTCTGAGCCACTATCTCCGCTGACAGGACATTACCTCCTGAGGGTGATGATCGTTAGCCGCCCCAGGCGACCGCTCACTCCCGCAGCATGCCGCCATCCCCTAACTGCCAGAAGATTCCGGTGGCAAGTGAGTCACTGGCCCCCTCAGCAAGCAGGGAACTGGTGTGAAGATGGCGGCAACAGGGTGGGAGTGCAGTATTAACTGCGTTCCGGAGGCTCAGCGGTACATAGTGCAGCGCTGTGAGGGGCGCCCTGAGCCAGCGCCTATACCCTACACTGGTCTGAAAGCCTGTCAGGCCCCTCGGTTACACTGCCAGCAGAAATCCTCAGGCCAGTATAAAGAATGGAAGAGCGGGAAGCAGCGCCATGTTCAGGGGGCGGAGCTTCTCAGAGTGGACCCAGTAGCGTACAGCGCCGTTTTCCTGCCTGCAGATCCTAACAGGGACGCTGACAGGGAGAGATGTCCTTCCAAGCAACTCCAGCTATCCTGTGTGGTACCAGGGGGTTGTAGATGGGGTGAGGCTGTGTAAATTCTGTGTAGTCTATTAAGGTACACAGTAAGCGCTAGGTAGTTGTATTATATCTACCTCAGTAAGCGCTGTGTGTGGGTTGGCTCCAATCTCTGTGTCTCTCTGTGGCATACTTGGGGGAGAAACTGTTTGACATTTCCCTGTGTGTGTGGGTGTTTGTTGTCTCACATGGGATCGGTATGAAATACCTCCAATCAAAATCCTGACGTTCAAAATCCCGACACCAATTGACCGATGGTCAAAATCCCGACAAGGTCAAAATCCCGACATGGACAAAATACCGACATTTAAAATACCGACAAGGTCAAAATACCGACATGTAAAATGCCGACAGGTCAAAATACCGACATGCAGTTTTTGTTGGTTTTTTGTGTGTATGTCGACATAAGTCAACATGGACACCATATAAAGTGTACCGCGTCCCCTTGCATGGCTCGCTACGCTCGCCATGCTACGCTCGGCACACTATTATATTCCCCCTCCAGGTCCACTGGGATGGTAAAGTATGAACAAGTCGATTTCAATGAAAAAAATCATGAAAAACTCATGTCGGTATTTTGACCTGTCGGCATTTTACATGTCGGTATTTTGACCTTATCGGTATTTTAAATGTCGGTATTTTGTCCATGTCGGGATTTTGACCATCGGTCAATTGGTGTCGGGATTTTGAACGTCGGGATTTTGATTGGAGGTAAACTGACTGCATCCCTCTCACATAGTTATGTCTAGGGACTCTGTCATATGCTGCAGAGGATGTTTCCTCTCAGGAGGGATCCATTCCATGTACACAGGATTGTAATGTTTTGCCTCAGATCCCAATTAATGAGCCTGAGTGGTTGTCCTCTCTTAAGGGGATGATCTCTCAGATCTCTACCAGGGTAGCTCATACTGAGACTGAAACTCATGTGCTAAAGAACTCCATGGCAGTTTGGTCAGGTTCTGTTCCTATTCCTGCAAAATCACCTAGTATGTTCCCACAGAAACGTGCACTTGCCCAGATTATGCAAGATGACACGAATACCGACTCTGATACAGCAGACGGTGTTGGGGACGTGCTCAGGGGGGCAGCATCCCTTGCAAAAGGGGTGCAGCTCATGATTAAGACCATTAGAGATGTGTTAAATATTAATGACACGCCACCTGAGCAGGTTGAGGAGGCATTTTTCACTGAAAAGAAAAAAGCCTCGCTAACCTTCCCTGCATCAAAGGAATTGAATGCTATATTTGAAAAAGCATGGGAAAACCCTGAGAAAAAATTCCAGGTCCCTAAAAGGGTCCAGGTGGCATTTCCTTTCCCTGAGGAGGCTAGGAAAAATGGGAAAACCCACCCATAGTTGACGCATCTGTCTCCAGACTGTCCAAAAAGGTGGTTTTACCTGTTTCTGGATCTACCGCCTTAAAGGAGCTGGCTGATAGGAAAATTGATAACACGCTTAAATCAATGTATACTGCTTCAGGGTCCATATTACGTCCCACTATTGCTACTGCATGGATTGCAAAGGCAATAGTAAAGTGGTCGGCTACCTTACTTGAGGATTTGGATACGATGGATAGGGATGACGTTGCATTGTATTTACGCAACATTCATGATTCTGCAGGTTTTATGGTAGAATCCATGAAAGACCTGGGTTCCATGGCTGCGGGAATATCTTCCATGTCTGTTTCAGCTCGTCGGGGACTGTGGCTGCGCCAGTGGTCGGACGACGTGGAATCCAGAAGAAGTGTGGAGTCCCTACCCTATACAGGTCAGGTTCTCTTTGGGGAAGTTGCAGAGTCAGGTGCGCCAGATGGACAATTTTGGCTGAAAAAATGGGGATATGATTATAATAACACTCAGGCTAGTTGATTTTAAATAACAATTATGTTTTTTATTTAAACTAAAAATTACATCTGTATATACACAAACTGAGATCTTGCACAGTTGTGTCTGGATTGTTGTTAGTAGGTAGGGGAAGGGGATTGTGATATTGGGGGATGAGGACACTTCAGGTTGGTGGCGTCCCACCTCTGTAGTGTCTATGGTTTGTTTGAAATGTTCAGAGCCTATGGTCAGTGCTGGTATGTAAGTCCGTCTGGTAGAGAATGAAAAAACAAAACAAAAAGCAAAAACAAAAGATAGGGGTACCCCCGGAGGGTCAGTGCGGCAAGGGATCTTATTGGTGGCTAATCGTTAGGTAGTGAGGGCTCTGGACATACCGTCCGCCCCTGTGCTCTGACAGTTCACTGTGTCGCTTTTCTAAGCGCACAGTGACTGTCTATGCGAATGGGGAAGCGGTCACCGTCTTGGAGAGGAGAGAAGACAACTGCTTCTAGCCCTGATGGGCTGTCTGCTGTGCCTTCTCCTCTCCTACAGAGTCCCTTACCTTATCTTCGTAGCCCCGTCTTGTATCCTCTTGCCGGGAAGCTCTAGACGCGTGGATATCCACCGCTACAGCGGGTAAGTCTCCGTCTCTTCCCTCAGCAGCACCTGCTCCGAAGAAATCTCTCTCTTCATCTGCAACGCAGTCCTTTTGGCCTAACAAGCCTAGAAAGGCCAGAACTTCCAATACCTTCTTTAGGGGAGGTCAGGTTAAGTCTAAGAAACCTCCCGCTGCCGGTTCCCAGGAACAAAAGACTGCTTCGGGTACGCCAAAGTTCTTCACATGATGGTGGACTGCACGCCCCGGTGGTGGGGCCAATGGGAGCGAGACTCAGACACTTCAGTCATGTCTGGGAATCGTCCGGTCTGGATCCCTGGGTGGTAGATATTGTGTCTCAGGGATACAGGCTGGAATTTCAAAGTCTCCCTCCTCATCGCTTTTTCAAGTCAGGCTTGCCAACTCTGTTGGAGGACAGCACTGTACTACAAGACGCTGTCCAAAAGCTGGTAGAGGCACAGGTCATTGTGCCACAGCCTCATCACATGCTGAACAAAGGTTACTATTTGAACCTTTTCGTGGTCCCGAAACAGGATGGTACGGTCAGGCCCATTCTGAACCTAAAATCAATGAACCCCTTTCTAAAGGAGTTCAAGTTCAAGATGGAGTCTCTCAGGGCGGTGATATCAGGTCTGGAAGAAGGGGAATTCCTGGTATCACTGGATATCAAGGATGCGTACCTCCACATTCCGATCTGGCTGCCGCATACGGTTTATCTCCGCTTTGCATTACTGGACTGTCATTTCCAGTTCCAGGCCTCTCCACAGCACCGAGGGTGTTTACCAAGGTGATGGTGGAAATGATAATTCTCCTCAGCAAGCAGGGTGTGAACATCATTCCATATCTGAACGATCTACTGATAAAGGCATCATCCAAGGAGAGGCTGCTGCAGTCCATTGTTCTCACAACGCGACTGTTTCAGAGTCATGGTTGGATTCTGAACCTTCTAAGGTCACATTTGGAACCAACCCAGAGGTTGTCATTTCTGGGAATGATCCTGGATACGGAAGTGCAGAGGGTGTTTATTCCGCAAGAAAAGGCGTTGGTGATACAAGCTACTGTCCGGGATGTCCTGAAGCCACCCTGGTGTCGGTTCATCAATGCATTCACCTATTGGGAAAGATGGTGGCCTCTTACGAGGCTCTCCAGTACGGGAGGTTCCATGCTCGGGCCTTCCAACTGGATCTCCTGGACAAGTGGTCGGGATCTCACCTCCACATGCACCAGAGAATTTGTCTGTCGCCAAAGGCCAGGATTTCACTCCTCTGGTGGCTCCAATTGCCTCACCTTCTGGAGGGACGCAGGTTCGGGATTCAGGACTGGGTCCTTCTATCCACGGATGCAAGCCTTCGGGGCTGGGGAGCAGTCACTCAAGGAGTAACCTTCCAAGGACGGTGGTCAAGCCTGGAAGCCGGCCTGCCCATCAACATCCTGGAACTAAGAGCCATCTACAACGGTCTTCTTCAGATGGCCCCTCTTCTGAGAAATCGGGCCATTCAAGTGCAGTCGGACAACGTAACAACAGTGGCTTACATAAACCAACAAGGTAGAACGAAGAGCAGAGTGGCAATGTCAGAGGTGACAAGAATAATCCTCTGGACAGAAAAACACGTATTAGCGCTGTCAGCCATCTTCATTCCGGGAGTAGACAACTGGGAAGTAGACTTCCTCAGCAGACACGATCTACATCCAGGAGAGTGGGGACTCCATCCGGAGGTGTTCAAGGAAATAACAGATCTTTGGCGTTTACCCCAAATAGACATGATGGCCTCTCGTCTCAACAAGAAGCTTCTGCGTTATTGTTCCAGGTCGAGGGACCCACAGGCAGTGGCAGTGAACGCCCTGGTGTCTCCGTGGGTGTTCCAGTCAGTGTACGTGTTTCCACCACTCCCACTCATCCCAAGAATACTAAAGCTCATAAGGAGAACAAGGGTTCAAGCGATCCTCATTGCCCCAGACTGGCCAAGAAAAGCTTGGTACGCGGATCTTCTGACTCTACTGCAAGAAGAGCCAAAGCCTCTTCCTCTTTGGGAGGACCTGCTGCAGCAGGGACCATTCACCTATCAAGACTTACTGCGGCTACGTTTGACAGCATGGAAGTTGAGTGCCTGATTCTTGCTCGGAAGGGCATTGTGAATAAGGTCATTCCTACCCTCATACAGGCTAGGAAAGGGGTAACGTCTAAACATTACCATCGTATTTGGAAGAAATATGTCTCTTGGTGTGAGTCTAAGAAGTTTCCTACGGTGGAGTTTCAACTGGGACGTTTCCTCCTCTTCCTGTAAGCAGGAGTGTATATGGGTCTGAAGTTGGGATCTGTGAAGGTCCAGAGTTCAGCTCTATCCATTTTCTTTCAGAAACAATTGGCTGCCCTCCCTGAGGTTCAGACCTTTTTGAAGGGAGTTCTGCATATCCAACCTCCCTTTGTACCGCCTATGGCATCTTGGGACCTTAACGTGGTGTTGCAGTTTCTCCAGTCGGATTGGTTTGAACCTCTACAGGAGGTAGAGGTCAAATTTCTTACATGGAAGGCGGTCACTTTGTTGGCGTTAGCTTCTGCTAGACATATGTCTAAGCTGGGGGCTTTGTCCTGTAAAAGCCCTTACTTGATCTTCCACGAAGATCGAGTTGAGCTCCGGACTCGTCAGCAGTTTCTTACGAAGGTTGTGTCAGCATTTCCTATCAACCAACCTATTGTGGTGCCAGTGGCTACTGACTCCTCAATTACATCAAAGGCCTTAGATGTTGTAAGGGCTCTGAAGATATATGTGAAGAGAACTTCTCGTCACAGAAAGTCGGACTCTCTGTTTGTCCTATATAATCTCAAGAAAATTGGGTGTCCTGCTTCTAAGCAGACAATCTATCGCTGGATCAGATTCACTGTCCAGCACGCTTATTCTACGGCAGGACTGCTGTGTCCAAAATCTGTTAAGGCCCACTCTACTCGTAAGGTGGGGTCTTCCCGGGTGGCTGCCCGGGGTGTCTCGGCATTGCAACTTTGCCGAGCTGCAACTTGGTCTGGGTCGAACACGTTTGCTAAGTTTTACAAGTTCGATACTTTGGCCTCTGATGATCTGAAGTTCAGTTAATCAGTTCTGCAGGAGCCTCCGCGCTCTCCCTACCGTTCTGGGAGCTTTGGTACATCCCCATGGTACTAATGTGTACCCCAGCATCTTCTAGGACGTAAGAGAAAATAGGATTTTGGTTACCTACCAGTAAATCCTTTTCTCGTAGTCCGTAGAGGATGCTGGGCGCCCACCCAGCGCTTCATTTTCCTGCAAATGTTATTTGGTTCAGTACAACTTCGTTTTAGTTGAGTACTGCATTGTTACTTGGTAAGTAATGTTTCAGCTGTTGCTGAGTAGTTCAAGCTAGTTGGCTTGACGTGTCTTGTATGTGTGAGCTGGTATGAATCTCACCACTATCTGTGTATGATCCTTCTCTCGAAGTATGTCGTCTCCTCGGACACAGTTTCTAGACTGCGTTTGGTAGGAGGGGCATAGAGGGAGGAGCCAGCCCACACTCTCAAACTCTTAAAGTGCCAATGGCTCCTGGTGGACCCGTCTATACCCCATGGTACTAATGTGGACCCCAGCATCCTCTACGGACTACGAGAAAATGATTTACCGGTAGGTAACTAAAATCCTATTATCTCCGTTCACTTTATTTCTCTACATGGCTTACTAAATAGACCCCATAGCCTGTAACATGGCAGTTAGGAGTTGATTGGCTGATACTTTATCTCTGTCCACTTTATCCCTAAATCTTGTATATGTACTAAATGTCTGACATATATGATATGACACAACCAAACCAGGTTAGCCACAAGTAGAAAGTATTGTATTGTAATACTAGTTATCTTCAGGTGAAAGTGAAGCAGCTGATTCTTGAGGTTGGGTATAAAATGGCAGCAGTCGAGATGCCAGTGGTTACATGACCAACTGCGGCACCCTGACAGTAAAAATCCTAACATCGGATGAGGGTAAGTGTTTTACCACTCTCCCCTCCTCTCCCCTAACTCTCAGGGGCTGTTGGGTAGGGTTAAACCTTCGGGGGTGTCTGCTACAGCTAATGCTCTGAGTGTGTCAGCTATGGCTAAACCCCCCAGTGCCTAACCCTAACCCCCCCCCCCTCCCCTTGCTGACTTTGGGATGTCAGCTGTCGGTGTCCTGGCGCCAGTCTCCTGAGGGGTGTCGGGATCCAGCGTCGGTCACTTGACCGCTGGGATGCCAATACATGACATATGGCCAAAGGTATGCAGCAACCAAACATCTCATTCCAATCCATTGGCGTTAATATGAAGACAGTCTCTCCCTTTGCTACTAGATTTTATGTCGTTGTGTGATAATGCCTAGCTTGCAATCTGTTTTCCAATTCATCCCAAAGGTGTTTGATAGGGATGTGATAGACAGCTAAAAGGCAAAATGTACATTTTCATCTAAAAGTAAAGTGCGTTGTGCAGTATTAACCTGACATAACACTGCAGCTAAATTAATGTTTAACCTCTTCAGTTTTAGGTACCTGCAATACAGTATATATACAGTAGGTACATTTGCTCATCACTGATTTAGCCCAATGAATGAATTCATTAATCCACACAGTGCATTTCTGCAAAGTTAGGCTGGGTACAGATCAGATGGTGGGTCATCTGATCCTGCGGATTGGAGTGACATATCATACACATTGTCTGATGTGTACCTGTGATTGTGCACTCCTGCCCACTGACATTGTGCTGCTCTGCACATCAGATGTGACGGGTTGGTGCTAAAATGCCGGCGGTCAGGATGCTGGCAGTGAGAATACCGACTGCGGCATCCCGATGAGTAGAATTTCGACAGGGGTCGGGTAAGTATAATAATCCTCCCCCCTAACCCTCCTTACCACAGCCTAAACCTAACCCTCTCACCCTCACTCTAACCCTCTCTACCCTAACCCCCTCTACTCTTCGTGGGTGCCTAACTCTAACCCCGCATCCTAAATCTAACCTCCACTTCCCGCAGCCTAATCCTAACCCTCCCCCCGCAGCCTAAACATAACCCCCCCACCACACACACACACAACTTAACTCTACTGCAGTCCAGCAGTCACTCATTTAGGATACCGACTGTCAGGACACCGGCGCCGGGATTGTGATCCCATTCAGGATGCCCATTAGGGATTCCGACCAGTGTCGGGATTCCGGCGTCAGGATTTTTGACTGCCAGGATCCCGACCATTGGGATCATGACCGGATCCCAATGTGATGACCTGGAGGCTGACAGCATGCTCCTGAATGCAGCTACTATATGCACTAGATATGTGCTATATCGTTCTATACAGTATGTATGGGTGACCAATGTATCGTTACATTAATCATCTTGTCGCCCACCATCCAGGTCATCCTGACGTGTACCCAGCCTAAGTCTTCCACTCTGCTCTCTTAAGAAGGGCCATGGGGAGGATGGGCTTCATAGGTGGCGATGCACATCGGACATTCACGCGGCAGTCACTCACTGCAGTACATCCATGTCTCCTCTGCCTACCATTACTTGATCCCAGCTGTGATTGGAGGGATAGGAGTAAGTGCCAATAGGGATGGAGTATAATAGATGATGTAGATGAGAGTTGTATACAGAAGCTAATGCGGCACATGATAAGATGGGTCTGCAGCAGGAGGCGTTTCATGAAAGTAGGCACCTCCTGCTTGCAGGAAATCTCTGTCTTCTGATGAAGATCCTGGCCTTGTCACTTCCCCAAAACGGAGGCCACAGGTGACACATATCAAGTGAACATATATACAGTAGTTGACTGGGGTCCCTCGCTCCACAAATCCCTATTCCCTGCACTATGTCTGGGTGCTCACATCCCCCCACCGCTTCAATGTTCACTGCAATATGATTGTATGGGTCTCTTACAGATAATGACATCATTGGTCTGGTACTCACTCGCCTTCATCTCCCTATTTACTGCAATATGTGTGGGTACTCACGTGCCCCCCCCCTCCCTTATTTACTACAATATATCTTGACACTCACATCCCCCTCCCTTCTCTAGTCACTGCAGTGTGTCAGGGCTCTCACATACCCCTCTTTTTACTATTCACTTCATAAAAGCATATTCAGAGGAACACTGTAAATGTAAATTAAGAAGGGAGATGGCTCTACAGTGATATATATATAGTAGGATAGACTTTGAAGTTATGTTATTATTGTATTCACCATGCACGGGATCGGGAACGGCGGGAACCCCGGATTTTTGGCAAATATTGCCTGGAATTCAATCCCGGGATTGGGGCTTCCAATCCTGGGGATTTTGGGATTAGGAGGCTCCTTTGTTTTTTCAATGCTGGGCAGCATTGAGCGTCCTCAGGAGGCTGAGACACTGCTCGGCTCCCCCTGCTCACCTCTCCCTGCCCTCGGCTGTGCGCACTGCACAACATGACATGAAGTCAGAGGTCACGCTGCGCAGTCTGCCACCTGCTGCCTGCCGCTAGGACACCAGCACCTGCACTGGCCCGCACCTCATCTCTTTGCAGCAGTGGAAAGGGGCCGGGAAGGGGGTTTGCTTGGGGGCAGACATTGAAAAAGAACCAATCCCAGGTATCCCGGGAAAACCCTCACATATGGACACAATTCTGATTTTTGCTTGGAAAGTCCTTACCATCCAGTTCGTCTGTATACAACCTCATTCTGTTCCTTGTAACTGACTAATCAAGACAGAATAATGGAACTTAAGGATATAATTAATAGTAGGACTGTTGTACTATTAGTGCAGTGTATGGAAACACTCAGGGGACCCATAAGGTTTCATTTACTGTATGTGTTTTAGTATGCCACTGTACACAAGTAATAAAAAATAATAAACACATATGCACAGTGGTAAGCATTGCTATCTCTTAGCAGGTGAGCCTTCAGTTAAGACGCTATCTGCATGAAGTTTTTTTGTAGTCAAATTGTTTCCACTAAGTATTCTGGTTTCCTTCTACAGTGCAAAGACACACTTGTAGGTTAATTGGCCTGTGACTATTTGACATTGTGTGTGTAGTACTATATATATATATATATATATATATAAAAATTATAATAATAATAATAATAATCATAATAATCATAATCATAGTCATGATGATAATAGTAGTGAGATATTAAATAAACTATACCGCTGTCTTGCAGTATCCAGAGCATATGGTGGTGTTGACGGCAATACAATAAGCACACTCCTCTCTCTCCACGTACATGGTATATTCAGTCAGCATACACATTGAGAAAACATGCCCAAAGGCAATGCAAAAGAGAAAAGATGCCATGAAAATGGCTGCCATCCTATAATAAAACAAAAGTCTAGGTGAAATAAATAACTTCAAGAACAGAGGAGAAAATGATAATATATAGCTGCACTAGCTGCACTGGCTGACCAGCAATATGTGATTATACATCATTACAGAGTGGTACAGGATATCACAGGATGTCATATACTGTACTAGAATAAGGCTTAGATATATTATCCACGGACTGTTAATCACATACTTACTTACTGGCCACTGTTGGGGAGGGAAAAGCAAATTGCATCAATACGGCCTTTGAGAAACGTATCATCATCATCCCCAAACCTGACATTTAACTCGGCAATAAGCGGGATGCGGGAGGATGACCTGTTATCCTGTGTGTCCTGGAGACTCCACAAAATTTGGGAGCCTTGTGGATGTTCTTGGAGAATAAACAAGCATGGTCTATGGTCCTTGCCTCTTGACTAGGGTCACACTCCTTTGTAGGATAGATGGGAAAAGATTTTTTATACCTGTCTGATCAGTGCCGTAACTAGACATTTTAGTGCTGTGTGCAAGAAACAGCATCGGCGCCCCCCCCATATTTAAAATAGTGCCAGTGTGCAACAAAAATATAGGGGCGTGGCTTCATGGGGAAGGGGCATGGCCACAAAATAATACCAATTCATATTATGCTGCACAGTAGTCTTCGTTATTTAAAGTACGCCACACAGTAGCGTCACTTAAACACGTTATACCAGGTAGAGCCCTTGTCACGCATTAAACCAGGTATAGCCCCATTTTACACATTACTCCAGGTAGAGCCCCTATCACACATTATGCCAGGTAGAGTCCCCTTTTACACATTACGGCAGGCAGTGTTCCCCTTTTTACACATTACGGCAGGCAGAGTCCCCCTTTTTACACATTACGGCAGGTAAAGTCCCTCTTTTTACACATTAAGGCATGCAGAGTCCCCCTTTTTACACATTACAACAGGCTGAGTCTCCCTTTTTAGTTTTTACACATTACAGCTGGCAGAGTCCCCCTTGCTACACATTACGGCAGGCAGAGTCCCCTTTTGACACATAACAGCAGACACCACTGGCACACCAGTAGTTACAGCACTGATTCTGCATACAAATGGCTGCTATAAATATAATAGAGCATTTCACAACCATATTACAATAATATAATTTACTAGATCCAGAAACACATACCCTTTTACTTTCCTTGCGGATTACTGTTTATTTTGCACATGAGAAAATTACTAGGTTATACCCGATAAAAAGTAAAAAAAAAAAGGAAGTGGGTGGAGGCTGGGTTGGCACAGGGCAGGCAGTTTGACATTGCTCTCCTCCAGGTGAATGCACTGCTCTCCAGGATGTTTTGCCCAGGTGTCCTCTGCCACTGTTTCCCTTCCCCCATCCCTGGTACCTGTCTGCAAAGATCCGGGAGTAGATCCGCGCCAACAGCTCCAAGTTCATCGCGGCTTGAAGCTACACTGGCAGATGGCAATGCACTCTGTGTGTGTGCAGTCCAGCCCTTATCTCACGGCTGAAAATTCTGGGGAAGGGAGGAGGTTCGGCTAATACTGCCCGCAGCTGAGCTCCAGGGATGGGGAGGGAGGGTAGTACTAGCTGCGGCTGAGCTCCAGGAGAGGGGATGGTTCAGGTAGTACTACCCGCAGCTGAGCTCCAGGAGAGGGGAGGGTTCGGGTAGTACTACCCGCGGCTGAGCTCCAGGAGAGGGGAGGGTTCGGGTAGTACTACCCGCAGCTGTAAACTCCTGTGTGTGTGTGTGCCGTCTCTTCACACTTCAGAGCAACAGGAGGGGGCGGAGCACATGGGGTATAGACTCTGCCTGTTACAATGGCCATCGCTGCAGCTCTCAATAAATACAAAAAGTGGCTAATTGGTGTGGATGCGGACGGTGCGCCCACAGAACAAATGCACTGTGTGCAATGCACCGTCTGCCCACACCTAGTTACGGCCCTGTGTCTGATTGCACTTTGTACTCAAAAGAAAGTCAGACAAATGTTTATGTTATTGCAGTGTCTTAGTGATCATTATAAAACATGGTGAAATAAACTATATGTTGGAATTGCCCTCAACTCAGATGGCTACACTGTAACAGAGAGAAATACTGTCCTGAAGCAGTGAGGGCTGTGACCATGCAGATACAGTTTGGGCTTTCAGTTCCATTTAGTGAATGAAAAAAATAGTTAAAAAGTATAAATATATCTTTTACAAATATTGAATAAAAAATAACCATTAAAATATATTTTCTTATAAGAATAAAATATACTTTGATTTTCTTTGCTATCGCCACCTTGAGATGGCCATAATCCTGAGGTAGCCCTAACAGAAGAAGGATTACAGCAGTACCTTGGCAGTCCTGGTTACCTAGGCTTTCCCTAGTGAATCTTACCACCAATAATAACACTGCTACCAGTAATGATGACCCTTGATGTATAGAGAGAAGCCCTATCTACAGAAACAAAAACACCACCTGAAATTGGACCCCAAGTGGGCTTCCTAAATAAGGTTCTGTAACTCACATGTAGAATAACCTCTTGTGGCAGTCACCATGGGTTACGGCGATTCCTCAAAGTCACATGTCATGACTGTATGCATTGTGTGTGCCCTGGATAAACTGCGCTCTAGGTCCTATAAATAATCCGGTTGTGACCATGATGTGAATTATTATAGTTCTCCCAAAATATATATTTCATGAATGTCTGTTTGGTGTGAATTGCTAGTTTCAAAACTGTATCTAGTACATTGTGCTGAAGTGGCAAAGTGTTAACAAATACCCTTTCCAGATAGAAATCCCGGTAATTACCCGGCTTTTTAGTGCTGGGTGATAATGCCGGTCTCTGCCTGACCCCCCTTTTCACACAGAGAAGCAAATTACTGGGTCAAGAATTTCTTCCTGGTAATTTGTGGATCAAAACGGGTATTTCATCTGTGTGAAAGGGTCAGCCCGGGTTGATATTCCCGGGGTCTCCAACCCTGGTAAATTCCTGAGTCGAAGTACCGGGAATTTCAACTCGGGTTGACCACAGACAGAGGACTCGTGTTTGTTTTTCGGCAAATTACCGGGTAGAACTGCTTCACCCGGTAATTCCATTTTCTGTGTGAGAGAGGCAGGGTTGGACTGGCCCACAGGGGTGCAGGGGAAACCACCGGTGGGCCCTATTGCCTGGGGGCCCACCCCCACCTCTAGGGATCAGGTTTCAGACTGTGCTGTTACTAATCTAGTACATTATCTTGCACGCACTACAGTATTTACTGTATATATTTATCTAGGGGACCAACACTTGCAAAATGGTTAGACAAACCAATGTGGTGGCTGGGCACACCCTCTCTAGAGACTGGCCACACCCCTAAACATGGCCCCCTAACCACTGCATTCCCCCGGTGGGCCCTACATGCCCCAGTCCAACACTGGAAAGGGGTATAAGAATGTTTTGAAGGCTCATCTCCCTTGGAACTTATGTTTGCTTTTCACAGTAGGGGGTTCTTGTTCAAACCCTTGGACACAGGCTTGAAGAGTATTAGCTTCTCAGTCCCCTTTGTTCAACTTTCCTGACAAAAAAATATGTTTCCTAAGCAAGGGAGATATATGACGTTTAGTGTCCCTGGAGACAACCTAATTTACATCTGCACAGGTCTTGTGAAAGCAAGTAATTTTGAACTAGGAAAGGGTGGCGGCTGCTGGGGAAAGAGTGGTTGTGGGAATCTAAAAGCCCATACACACTTTCCGATTAAATGAGCGACATCGCTCATTTTCCCCCTTCCTGAGCAATGTCGCTTATTTTCTCGGCCAGTGTGTATGCCGCCAGCGATGATCGATGTGCGGCCCCGCGGGTCGGCAACGATCGTCGCTGTCGGCAGTGCATGCATGCTCGATCTGGACTGTCGTCCAGGAGCTGCATGCACGGACGGCGGCTGCGTGACGTCACTGAGCGATATAAGCGGTCATACCTGTTTTCCTTTCTAATTTAACCCCGGAGATATTATCTCAATAATTCCCAAAAGTGTATCAGCTTTACCTCTGTGCTCTATGAATTCATGTGCCTGGAGAGACCCATGCTGCATACTGTATGTGTAATTACAGTTTTTTTTCCGTGTGCTGTCTCTGGCGATCGCAAGAGAGCTATTCCAGTACTCTTCATGGTGGCAGCTTGACTAAAGCTTGACACACTAATCAATATGGGTGGCAACGGGGCCAGGCGGTGCAGCCGGCTTTGGCAAGTACATACACACTTGCCGATAGCGAGGAACGACGGCGCGGGGGGCGAGCAGGTGCCATGCTGCATTCATAACTGGTGATATTGTCCAACGGCTATGCATGCATGTCCGACGGGCAATGTCGATAACGCAGGCATCGTCAGCGACATAGTGCATACACACTAGAAATTGTTGTGAACAATGGGTAAATCTTCCACTATATCATCTAGTGTGTACCCAAGTTTAAACCCACGTCATGACCACCCATCTGCGTCAGGTTGGTGTATCTGAGCGCAGGCTGGGGCGCTGTGCTGTGACACCTTATAACAGATTACTTTTACAGTGATTAACATAACTGCTACTGGTCAGTAAACACTGACTTTGGCCTTACTGTATGTTCCTTTTCACTTAATTTGATAAAGAAATCTGACAAGCAGCAACCATGCCAGTGGTCCTTCCTTCATAATCTCCTTCCAACATACTGTACACATATGAAGCATATTAGCCTTTATATCAGACTGGTCACTGGATAATCTTCTGGTGGACCCCAGCCTCAGACCCATCAAGTCCCATGTATTATCATGAATCTTCAAGATTTCATTAACATATCTCACAATTTTCTCTGCCAATTTCCTGGATTCCATCAAACCAGGAGGCAGTGGGTCAACTTCCTCTGCTCCTTCAGCAGCCAGTAATGATATAAGAGAGTAGAATGCATAGCAAAGGCAGCGCCGCACTTCCTCCCCATGACGAGCCACTAGAATACTATATGGGGTTGCCTCTCTGCCTCCCGTGAATAGACGCTGTGCGCATACAGCGTCTATTCATCGCTGCAGAGCAGCAGCTTAATGTATGACAGGAGCCTCTAAACTCCCTCCCCCCCAACCGTAGGACACTGCTGCCCATGGGTATGACAGCCCCCCAGAAAACAGGACAGTCCCGTGAAAATCAGGACAAGTGGGAGGTATGCCCATTGGGTGCAATTCGATTGAGCATGGTTTGCCGCTGGACATCACCGTCATGGCCAGTTGTGTGGTTACATTTAATACAGTAGGCAGTCCACTTATTTTCCATTTCTATGCTATGCGAGGAAAGAGGAGCATAGATATTGGTTGCAGTATTCCTTCACCCAAGTTTCCAGGGCACGCTGCACACATTGTAATAAATAGAATTGTTCCTATTGAGTATATAGGAACATGGGATGTAATTCAGACCTGATCGCTACGGTGCGTTTTTTGCATCCCTGCGATCAGGTAGTCGCCGCCTACAGGGGGGGGTAATCGCTGTGCAGGGGTGCGATCGAATGTGCAGGAGAGCTGCACAAACAGAAGTTTGTGCAGTCTCTGCGCAGCCCAGGACTTACTCTTCCAGTGCGATTATCGGGGCCGGAGCTGACATCAGGAACCCTCCCTTCAAACACCTGGTCCCACCTGCGTTTCTCTGGACACTCCTTAAAAATTGTCAGTTGCCACCCACAAATGGCCTCTTCCTGCCAGTCAGCTTGCGATCACTTTTCTCGCACCATCCCGTCGCTGCCCGCCGATCCCTGTTGCTGCGGATCGTCGCGCCTGCACATTGCGGTGCATGCACATGCACAGTTCAGACCTGATCGCAGGCTGTACGAAAATGTAGCCTAGCGATCAGGTCTGAATTAGGCCCCATGATACTGTGGACATTGCTGAGTACAAGTAACTATATCCATAGGCCGGCTACGCTAGCACTGAGTACATCTGTGGTCCCAGGACAGGAAAGAAAAAGCAGTATTGTAAGTCACGAATGCCAGCTTAAACTGGAGTCACAAATTGGGAAATGTATTGATATTAGTTCACTTTGGTTTGCTTATTATCTTCCATTTATGATGCAGACTATAATTCTGCTGAAGCACTCCTCTTGAAATCTTAGAGGGCTAAAGTGACAGGCGTTAATTACACAATACTTTTCTCTTGCAGCCCACAGTGTAAATCTATGGTATTAACAATGTAATCCCTGCTATGTAACGCACAGTTTTCTAATACAAAGGAGAGGGTGTCATATGTACAGTGTGTCATCGCTCCTAACACGAGTCCCATGTGAGTCAATGAGCTTAGGTTGTTAAATCACTAACAATACTCCTCACATGAATGAGTTAGAATGATTGACAGCACAATATGAACAGTGCAGCAGTGCATTCTGGGGCTGATTCAGAGGTGAGCACAACTAGAACAGCTGCTTCGTCTTTGCAGCAGCTGTGCGAGATACCCCCATTTCTCTGACGTCCTAAGTGGATGCTGGGGACTCCGTCAGGACCATGGGGATTAGCGGCTCCGCAGGAGACAGGGCACAAAAGTAAAAGCTTTAGGATCAGGTGGTGTGCACTGGCTCCTCCCCCTATGACCCTCCTCCAAGCCTCAGTTAGATTTTTGTGCCCGGCCGAGAAGGGTGCAATCTAGGTGGCTCTCCTAAAGAGCTGCTTAGAGTAAAAGTTTTGTTAGGTTTTTTATTTTCAGTGAGTCCAGCTGGCAACAGGCTCACTGCTACGAGGGACTTAGGGGAGAAGAAGTGAACTCACCTGCGTGCAGGATGGATTGGCTTCTTAGGCTACTGGACACCATTAGCTCCAGAGGGATCGAACACAGGCCCAGCCATGGAGTCCGGTCCCAGAGCCGCGTCGCCGACCCCCTTGCAGATGCCGAAGAGTGAAGAGGTCCAGAAACCGGCGGCAGAAGACTTTTCAGTCTTCATGAGGCAGCGCACAGCACTGCAGCTGTGCGCCATTGTTGTCAGCACACTTCACACCAGCGGTCACTGAGGGTGCAGGGCGCTGGGGGGGGCGCCCTGGGCAGCAATGAAATACCTATACTGGCTAAAAGATACATCACATATAGCCCCTGGGGCTATATGGATGTATTTAACCCCTGCCAGGTCTCAGAAAAACGGGAGAAGAAGCCCGCCGAAAAGGGGGCGGAGCCTATTCTCCTCAGCACACAGCGCCATTTTCCCTCACAGAAATGCTGGTGGGAAGGCTCCCAGGCTCTCCCCTGCACTGCACTACAGAAACAGGGTTAAAACAGAGAGGGGGGGCACTTATTTGGCGATATGATTATATATATTAAGATGCTATAAGGGAAAAACACTTATATAAAGGTTGTCCCTGTATAATTATAGCGTTTTGGTGTGTGCTGGCAAACTCTCCCTCTATCTCCCCAAAGGGCTAGTGGGGTCCTGTCCTCTATCAGAGCATTCCCTGTGTGTGTGCTGTGTGTCGGTACGTGTGTGTCGACATGTATGAGGACGATGTTGGTGAGGAGGCGGAGCAATTGCCTGTAATGGTGATGTCACTCTCTAGGGAGTCGACACCGGAATCGATGGCTTATTTAGGGAATTACGTGATAATGTCAACACGCTGCAAGGTCGGTTGACGACATGAGACGGCCGGCAAACCAATTAGTACCTGTCCAGGCGTCTCAAACACCGTCAGGGGCTTTAAAACGCCCATTTACCTCAGTCGGTCGACACAGACACAGACACGGACACTGACTCCAGTGTCGACGGTGAAGAAACAAACGTATTTTCCATTTGGGCCACACGTTACATGTTAAGGGCAATGAAGGAGGTGTTACATATTTCTGATACTACAAGTACCACAAAAGAGGGTATTATGTGGGGTGTGAAAAAACTACCTGTAGTTTTTCCTGAATCAGATAAATTAAATGAAGTGTGTGATGATGCGTGGGTTTTCCCCGATAGAAAATTATTGGCGTTATACCCTTTCCCGCCAGAAGTTAGGGCGCGTTGGGAAACACCCCTTAGGGTGGATAAGGCGCTCACACGCTTATCAAAACAAGTGGCGTTACCGTCTCCAGATACGGCCGCCCTCAAGGAGCCAGCTGATAGGAGGCTGGAAAATATCCTAAAAAGTATATACACACATACTGGTGTTATACTGCGACCAGCGATCGCCTCAGCCTGGATGTGCAGCGCTGGGGTGGCTTGGTCGGATTCCCTGACTGAAAATATTGATACCCTTGACAGGGACAGTATTTTATTGACTATAGAGCATTTAAAGGATGCATTTCTATATATACGAGATGCACAGAGGGATATTTGCACTCTGGCATCAAGAGTAAGTGCGATGTCCATATCTGCCAGAAGATGTTTATGGACACGACAGTGGTCAGGTGATGCAGATTCCAAACGGCACATGAAAGTATTGCCGTATAAAGGGGAGGAGTTATTTGGGGTCGGTCCATCGGACCTGGTGGCCACGGCAACAGCTGGAAAATCCACCCTTTTTACCCCAAGTCACATCTCAGCAGAAAAAGACACCGTCTTTTCAGCCTCAGTCCTTTCGTCCCCATAAGGGCAAGCAGGCAAAAGGCCAGTCATATCTGCCCAGGGATAGAGGAAAGGGAAGAAGACTGCAGCAGGCAGCCCATTCCCAGGAACAGAAGCCCTCCACCGCTTTTGCCAAGTCCTCAGCATGACGCTGGGGCCGTACAAGCGGACTCAGCTGTGGTGGGGGGTCGTCTCAAGAGTTTCAGCGCGCAGTGGGCTCACTCGCAAGTGGACCCCTGGATCCTACAAGTAGTATCCCAGGGGTACAGATTGGAAGTTCGAGACGTCTCCCCCTCGCAGGTTCCTGAAGTCTGCTTTACCAACGTCTCCCTCCGACAGGGAGGCAGTATTGGAAACAATTCACAAGCTGTATTCCCAGCAGGTGATAATCAAAGTACCCCTCCTACAACAAGGAAAGGGGTATTATTCCACACTATATTGTGGTACTGAAGCCAGACGGCTCGGTGAGACCTATTCTAAATCTGAAATATTTGAACACTTACATGCAAAGGTTCAAATCAAGATGGAGTCACTCAGAGCAGTGATAGCGAACCAGGAAGAAGGGGACTATATGGTGTCCCTGGACATCAAGGATGCTTACCTCCATGTCCCAATTTGCCCTTCTCACCAAGGGTACCTCAGGTTCGTGGTACAAAACTGTCACTATCAGTTTCAGACGCTGCCGTTTGGATTGTCCACGGCACCCCGGGTCTTTACCAAGGTAATGGCCGAAATGATGATTCTTCTTCAAAGAAAAGGCGTCTTAATTATCCCTTACTTGGACGATCTCCTGATAAGGGCAAGGTCCAGAGAACAGTTGGAGGTCGGAGTAGCACTATCTCAAGTAGTTCTACGACAGCACGGGTGGATTCTAAATATTCCAAAATCGCAGCTGTCTCCGACGACACGTCTGCTGTTCCTAGGGATGATTCTGGACACAGTCCAGAAAAAGGTGTTTCTCCCGGAGGAGAAAGCCAGGGAGTTATCCGAGCTAGTCAGGAACCTCCTAAAACCAGGAAAAGTGTCAGTGCATCATTGCACAAGGGTCCTGGGAAAAATGGTGGCTTCTTACGAAGCGATTCCATTCGGCAGATTTCACGCAAGAACTTTTCAGTGGGATCTGCTGGAAAAATGGTCCGGATCGCATCTTCAGATGCATCAGCGGATAACCCTGTCTCCAAGGACAAGGGTGTCTCTTCTGTGGTGGCTGCAGAGTGCTCATCTGCTAAAGGGCCACAGATTCGGCATTCAGGACTGGGTCCTGGTGACCACGGATGCCAGCCTGAACGGCTGGGGAGCAGTCACACAAGGAAAAAATTTCCAGGGAGTGTGATCAAGTCTGGAGACTTCTCTCCACATAAATATACTGGAGCTAAGAGCAATTTACAATGCTCTAAGCTTAGCAAGACCTCTGCTTCAAGGTCAGCCGGTATTGATCCAGTGGGACAACATCACGGCAGTCGCCCACGTAAACAGACTGGGCGGCACAAGAAGCAGGAGGGCAATGGCAGAAACTGCAAGGATTCTTCGCTGGGCGGAAAATCATGTGTTAGCACTGTCAGCAGTGTTCATTCCGGGAGTGGACAACTGAGAAGCAGACTTCCTCAGCACGACCTCCACCCGGGAGAGTGGGGACTTCATCGGGAAGTCTTCCACATGATTGTGAACCGTTGGGAAAGACCAAAGGTGGACATGATGGCGTCCCGCCTGAACAAAAAACTGGACAGGTATTGCGCCAGGTCAAGAGACCCTCAGGCAATAGCTGTGGACGTTCTGGTAACACCGTGGGTGTACCAGTCGGTGTATGTGTTCCCTCCTCTGCTTCTCATACCTAAGGTACTGAGAATTATAAGACGTAGAGGAGTAAGAACTATACTCGTGGCTCCGGATTGGCCACGAAGGACTTGGTACCCGGAACTTCAAGAGATGCTCACAGAGGACTCATGGCCTCTGCCGCTAAGAAGGGACTTGCTTCAGCAAGTACCATGTCTGTTCCAAGACTTACCGCGGCTGCGTTTGACGGCATGGCGGTTGAACGCCGGATCCTAAGGGAAAAAGGCATTCCGGAAGAGGTCATTCCTACCCTGGTCAAAGCCAGGAAGGAGGTGACCGCACAACATTATCACCACATGTGGCAAAAATATGTTGCGTGGTGTGAGGCCAGGAAGGCCCCACGAAGAAATTTCAACTCGGTCGATTCCTGCATTTCCTGCAAACAGGAGTGTCTATGGGCCTCAAATTGGGGTCCATTAAGGTTCAAATTTCGGCCCTGTCGATTTTCTTCCAGAAAGAATTGGCTTCAGTTCCTGAAGTCCAGAAGTTTGTCAAGGGAGTACTGCATATACAACCCCCTTTTGTGCCTCCAGTGGCACTGTGGGATCTCAACGTAGTTCTGGGATTCCTCAAATCACATTGGTTTAAACCGCTCAAATCTGTGGATTTGAAATATTTCACATGGAAAGTGACCATGATGTTGGCCCTGGCCTCGGCCAGGCGAGTGTCAGAATTGGCGGCTTTGTCTCACAAAAGCCCATATCTGATTGTCCATTCGGACAGGGCAGAGCTGCGGACTCGTCCCCAGTTTCTCCCTAAGGTGGTGTCAGCGTTTCACCTGAACCAGCTTATTGTGGTACCTGCGGCTACTAGGGACTTGGAGGACTCCAAGTTGCTAGATGTTGTCAGGGCCCTGAAAATATAGGTTTCCAGGACGGCTGGAGTCAGGAAAACTGACTTGCTGTTATCCTGTATGCACCCAACAAACTGGGTGCTCTTGCTTCTAAGCAGACGATTGCTAGTTGGATGTGTAGTACAATTCAGCTTGCACATTCTGTGGCAGGCCTGCCACAGCCAAAATATGTAAATGCCCATTCCACAAGGAAGGTGGGCTCATCTTGGGCGGCTGCCCGAGGGGTCTCGGCTTTACAACTTTGCCGAGCTGCTACTTGGTCAGGGGCACACCCTGGCTGAGGAGGACCTGGAGTTCTCTCACTCGGTGCTGCAGAGTCATCCGCACTCTCCCGCCCGTTTGGGAGCTTTGGTATAATCCCCATGGTCCTGACGGAGTCCCCAGCATCCACTTAGGACGTCAGAGAAAATAAGAATTTACTTACCGATAATTCTATTTCTCGTAGTCCGTAGTGGATGCTGGGCGCCCATCCCAAGTGCGGATTGTCTGCAATACTTGTACATAGTTATTGTTACAAAAATCGGGTTATTATTGTTGTGAGCCATCTTTTCAGAGGCTCCGCTGTTATCATGCTGTTAACTGGGTTCAGATCACAGGTTGTACAGTGTGATTGGTGTGGCTGGTATGAGTCTTACCCGGGATTCAAAATCCTTCCTTATTGTGTACGCTCGTCCGGGCACAGTATCCTAACTGAGGCTTGGAGGAGGGTCATAGGGGGAGGAGCCAGTGCACACCACCTGATCCTAAAGCTTTTACTTTTGTGCCCTGTCTCCTGCGGAGCCGCTAATCCCCATGGTCCTGACGGAGTCCCCAGCATCCACTACGGACTACGAGAAATAGAATTATCGGTAAGTAAATTCTTATTTTTATGGAACGCTGGCCCCAAAGTCACAGGACCAGGTCTGCACGTGGGCAGTGCGGCTCCTGCACATGCGCAAATCTGAAAACACCAGAGATTGACGGAAATATTGAATTTATGTAAATGTCTGAATCAGGCCCTCTATTTCTTCTTTGCTGCCTTTTTCAACATACCTATCATTTTCTTTATGGTTCAGTGATTTTACACTAAAGTGCCAAAAGTCATGGGACAGCAGTATGCAAAGGTAAACGGTAGGTGGCACCACCGTACTGTGATGTCTTGGAAATGGCCAGACCTGCATCAGTTGTCATCTGACATCTCGTCAGTCAGTTAGAACAACCCATATATGCTCTTTAGCATTACCAAGAATGGAGGAATAAAAATCTGCAGGCAAGCTAATGGCTTATTACAGTACTTATCTGCCATGTGCCTTTCTAATGTTCAAAATGGTCCCATTCAAGGGTGCAGCTACCACAGGTGCAGGGAGTGCAGCTGTTATGGGGCCCAGAGCTGAGAGGGGCCCATCTTCCCAGTCAAAGTTGAATGACTTTCCCCTAAGAACTCAGAGACATGATCGGCGATCCACGTCAGTCCGGAAGGGAGCCCCATGATCTCCACAGAGTACAAGGCCGGGCTGTACTGAAAGAAAAAGCATTTCCTTACAGCTATGCGGCTCCTTCCCAGAGTCCCGCATCTGCTGCTACAAGTGAAGCACACTTACAGAGCTGTCAGACAGCTTTCTGACAATGATGAATTGCAGGCTGCCCAAGATCCCCGTGCCGTAAGAACAGATCACAGCTGCCTCACAGTCCTACGGAAAAGAAAGAAAGAAAGAAAGAAAGAAAGAAAGAAAGAAAGAAAGAAAGGCGCATCAGAGAGTAAGGTGCGGTAGGTGATTTCAGTGGGGAATAAAAAAACAGAGGGAGAGAAACAGCTATAAGAGGAAGAACAAACGAGGATAAAGAAATCGAAATAGAAGGAATAAAAGTTATCTGCACCATGGGCCATTTGCTGCATATTACCTTAGAGAAGGCAGCATAAAGACATATACCACACCTTTTCTCCACCATCATTCTTTAAAAAAAATGCTTAATTGAAAGAAGCAAAGATTTTTCAAATTACAATTATTTAGTTTCACTAATGACTAAGTAATGTACCCAACCCCTATTCTGATTACATGATTACAATACAGGTATTGAGGTGGTACAAGTGCATACATTTGGAAACCCCCCCGTGTGAAGTCCTGTTTGCCCCTGAGGGCAGTGGCGTAATTACTGCCCCCGCAGTCCTCGCGGTGGCTTGGGGGCGAGGGGCTGCGGGGGCGCCACTGACTTTGCACAGATTGACATGCGGACGAGCGTCAGCATGTCAATCTGCGGTCTCCTTCCCTCCGCTGCTGTAAGGAGGGACACGGAGCGCACATCGCGCGCCTCTCCTGTGTCCCTCCCTGGCTCTCCCTCGGCCGGTCTAATAAAGGAAGTGCCGTTCGTGAGCTCTGATTGGCTCACGAACCGGCACTTCCTTTATTAGACCGGCAGGAGAGCCAGGAGGGACACAGGAGAGGCGCGCTATGCGCTCCGTGTCCGGTTGATTCTATTTCGGAGTGGGAGAAGGGACCTTCTGACGTATCTAGGGGAGGAGACATGTCACCAGGGGGAGTAGCTACGGGCGAACAGAGTACCTGAAAAGTACCCTCGCGGGCTCGCTTCGCTTGCCACGCTTCGGGCTCGGTGGCTCGCTCGCCACCTGATTACTAAAGGTAATAGTTGGTGGCGTGGATAGTAGAGGAACTATCCCGCTGGCCTTGCTCCTCCCCTTGTGTTGTGACTCCTCCCCCAGACGGAAAAGGTCCCTTAGCCCACTTGATTCTAGCATCTACCCTCCGTGTCCCTCCAACACAAAGGAGCTGGGGGTGGGGGAATATCTGGCACTGGGGGCATATACCTAGCACTGTGGGGGAATATCTGGCACTGGGGGCATATACCTGGCACTGTGGGGGAATATCTGGCACTGGGGGCATATACCTGGCACTGTGGGGGAATATCTGGCACTGGGGGCATATATCTGGCACTGTGGGGGAATATCTGGCACTGGGGGCATATACCTGGCACTGTGGGGGAATATCTGGCACTGGGAGGCATATATCTGGCACTGTGGGGGAAGATCTGGCACTGGGGGCATATACCTGGCACTGTGGGGGAATATCTGGCACTGTGGGGGAATATCTGGCACTGCGGGCATATACCTGGCACTGTGGGGGAATATCTGGCACGGGGGGCATATACCTGGCACTGTGGGAATATTTGGCACTGGGGGCATATACCTGGTACTGTGGGGGAATATCTGGCACTGGGGGCATATACCTGGCACTGTGGGGGAATATCTGGCACTGGGGGCATATACCTGGCACTGTGGGGGAATATCTGGCACTGGGGGGCATATATCTGGCACTGTGGGGGAATATCTGGCACTGGGGGCATATACCTGGCACTGTGGGGGAATATCTGGCACTGGGGGCATATACCTGGCACTGTGGGGGAATATCTGGCACTGGGGGCATATATCTGGCACTGTGGGGGAAGATCTGGCACTGGGGGCATATACCTGGCACTGTGGGGGAAGATCTGGCACTGGGGGCATATACCTGGCACTGTGGGGGAATATCTGGCACTGGGGGCATATACCTGGCACTGTGGGGGAAGATCTGGCACTGGGGGCATATATCTGGCACTGTGGGGGAAGATCTGGCACTGGGGGCATATACCTGGCACTGTGGGGGAAGATCTGGCACTGGGGGCATATACCTGGCACTGTGGGGGAATATCTGGCACTGGGGGCATATACCTGGCACTGTGGGGGAAGATCTGGCACTGGGGGCATATACCTGGCACTGTGGGGGAATATCTGGCACTGTGGGGGAATATCTGGCACTGGGGGCATATACCTGGCACTGTGGGGGAATATCTGGCACTGGGGGCATATACCTGGCACTGTGGGGGAATATTTGGCACTGGGGGCATATACCTGGCACTGTGGGGGAATATCTGGCACTGGGGGCATATACCTGGCACTGTGGGGGAATATCTGGCACTGGGGGCATATACCTGGCACTGTGGGGGAATATCTGGCACTGGGGGCATATACCTGGCACTGTGGGGGAATATCTGGCACTGGGGGCATATACCTGGCACTGTGGGGGAATATCTGGCACTGGGGGCATATACCTGGCACTGTGGGGGAATATCTGGCACTGGGGGCATATACCTGGCACTGTGGGGGAAGATCTGGCACTGGGGGCATATACCTGGCACTGTGGGGGAATATCTGGCACTGGGGGCAAATACCTGGCACTGTGGGGGTAGATCTGGCACTGGGGGCATATACCTGGCACTGTGGGGGAATATCTGGCACTGTGGGGGAATATCTGGCACTGGGGGCATATACCTGGCACTGTGGGGGAATATCTGGCACTGGGGGCAAATACCTGGCACTGTGGGGGTAGATCTGGCACTGGGGGCATATACCTGGCACTGTGGGGGAATATCTGGCACTGTGGGGGAATATCTGGCACTGGGGGCATATACCTGGCACTGTGGGAGAAGATCTGGCACTGGGGGCATATACCTGGCACTGTGGGGGAATATCTGGCACTGGGGGCATATACCTGGCACTGTGGGGGAATATTTGGCACTGGGGGGAGCAGGCACTGAGGGGGCATATGTGGCACTGTGGGGGAATATCTGGCACTGGGGGGGAATATCTGGCACTAGGGGCATATACCTGGCACTGTGGGGGAATATCTGGCACTGGGGGGAGCAGGCACTGAGGGGGCATATGTGGCACTGTGGGGGAATATTTGGCACTGGGGGGAGCAGGCACTGCGGGGGCATATGTGGCACTGGGGGGGGGGTATATGTGGCACTGGGGGCATGTACCTGGCACTGTGGGGGAATATCTGGCACTGGGGGCATATACCTGGCACTGTGGGGGAATATCTGGCACTGGGGGCATATATGGCACTGGGAGCATGGCCCTAGCAACAAGCACTACCCCCTAGCAACGAGCATGACACCCAGTGCATGAAACCCCTGGCAACAAGCATGACACCCAGTGCATGAAACCCCTGGCAACGAGCATGACACCCAGTGCATGAAACCCCTGGCAACGAGCATGACACCCTGAGCATGAAAACCCCTGGCACCGTGCATGGAACCAAGAGCATGAAACCCCTGGCAACGAGCAGGTAATTTAAAAGTAATTAGAAGCCTTACTGTAGAACTTAATGTGTAATGGGCATTACGGTGTGTGGCATAATGTATCACGGACATTGCGGTGTGTGTCATAATGTGTCAGGCATTACGGTGTGTTGTATACTATATCACAGGCATTGTGGTATGTGGTATAATGTCTCAGGATCATTGTGGTGTGTGTCATACTGTGTCACAGACATTGTATGTGCTATAATGTATCAGGGGCATTGCAGTGTGTAGCATAATGTATAACGGGCATTGCGATTCCTGTCATAATGTGTCACATGCATTACGGTGTGTGGCATAATGTGTCGGGGGCATTACAGTATGTGCATATTGTGTCATGTGCATTATTGTGTGTGGCATAATGGCTAAGGCCATTGCAGTATGTGGAATAATGTATACTGGGCATTACTATAAGGAGGAAAAATGACAAATAATGTAAGAGGCATGAATCAGGATTATTTTTCTTTCCTGTGGTGGCTAACGTCTGGGCGTGCAGGTTGCAAAACTGGGGTATAAGGTAGTCTTTTCCTGCAATGCCACGCCCCTTTACGCAAAGCCACGCCCATTTCAACGAAGCCACACATCCCTTTTGGGCATATTTGTCCCTTTACTAGTGCCAATTATGGGGGTTATGGGGGGGGGGGGGCGCCGAAGGATTTTTTGGCTTGGGGGGAGAAAAATTTCTAGTTACGCCACTGCCCGAGGGGCCCTAACAAACTTTGTCCTTGGGGACTACAATGTATCTAGTAATGCCCCTGGACCTGCTCATTGTAATGTGGTGTAAAATGAACTGGAGGGCATTATAATATTATATAATATGGCACAATAAGTAGTGGAGGCACTATAATGTGGCATAATATGAACTGGGGACACTGTATGTTATAATGTGAATTGGGGTACTGTGTTACATTATGTGTTTGGCAGCTCTACAATGTAACATAACTGAACTAGCGTACTACTATTTGGCATAACATTACCTAAGGCAATACTATGGTTCAGAAAACTGCTGCGGGGAGGTGTGTCTCTAGAAGCACTGGGATAGAGGCCACTTTAAAATGTTGCTATGGGGCCCACAAAGTTCTGGCTATGCCCCTGGTGCCTTTATACTACATACTTATCTACTTTTTTCTAATGATGTCCTGGAGAGTTTATAATTGATCTATGACATAGCATAATATAATATATAATATATTTATGCGTAATTCAGGCATTACCTTTTATACTTCTTATAGTTAATCAACAATATATAACGTGATTTCTATTAGTAGCGGTGAACAAAACTGTAGACCATCGCTTAACAATCACCACTGACATCAGACCTATTCCTTTGTTTGCCACCAGCCATGACCCAGAATTATCTGAGATTGGGTCTGTAAGGGTCTGGACTCTGGAATGCCGGAACAGCGCCCTGCAATGAACTGTGGAGCTTGTAGTGTGCGTCCCTGTCTGGTGGGTGTCCCATCTGGGTGGATGTCTGTGACAGCTGTCATTTGGGGGAAATGGAGAGACAGAGATTACAGCCTCCCCATATTGGCCCATACCGTTTCGGTTTTTACTTCATCCCAGACCATAAGGGAAGGCTGTAATCTCTCTCCCCATCTCCTCAGTGACAGCTGTCACAGACAACGCACCCCCCCCCCCTCTGCCTCCCCCAACGGGATACCGCCCCTCTACGGGGATGGACGGAGAAACTCACTACAAGCTCCATAGTGGCAGAGGTCGCTGTAGGAAGCGTTCCAGGGTCTGGACCATTCTGGTTTTTATCCAATCTCAAATGAATGTAATATTTACTGTCTGTCTGCAACCAGCCCTAAAAAGTCATTGATTTTTATTCTGTTAGGATAAAATGTTTATTTATTTATTTTGTTTTTTGGGCTTATATTATATAGCTTAGTATGAGAATGTATCACTGTATAGTATAAGTATTGTGTTGATATTTAATCCCTCAAAACTCACCACATGCTCTTTAAATGCTGGGCCAGCATGGGGTTTCAACTGTATCATACTTGCCTACATTAGATTTCTCCTCTTCAGGAGAAGCCTGGAGAAGACACGCTGCAGGAGACTTCAGGGGGCGGACCTGGACTGTGACATCATCAAGCCCCGCCCCCACATCAGAAAATGTCGCGATTCGCTGGTCCACGGGAAGGAGGCGGGGCTAAAATCACGCAATTTGCGTCATTTTAACCCCTTCCCCACCCGACGGACCTGCGAATATGGGAGATTTTTTCTCTCCATCCTGCCCGCATCACTAGGGTGCGAGCAGGATGCGGGAGACCTGCCTACTCTTCCAGGTGTGCAGGGGGGTTCCCCCCAAAACGGGAGCCTCCCGCAGCTTCCGGGAGAGTAGTGTTATGCACACCAGTGCCTGCAGGAAAGTACTGGTGTCAGAACTGTTATGCACTCCAGTGTCTGCAGGAATGTACTGGTGTTTGAACTGTTATGCAAAACAAATGGACTCACAGACAAACTGGGGAATATGACATAACGTACACAGAAGGTGATAGGGTAACAAAATACACACAAAGTGAACAGAGAAGCCCAGAGGCTAAGGAACTGGGTATCTCCCTTGTATTAGAACTGCTCAGATGTAAAAAGCAAGATGTTGTGTTTTAATACGTAGAGAACCCGAAATGCTGTTGCTAAGGGCAACAGCAAAACCCTAAAGGGTTACCAACGGGTGTGGCAGTAAACTCCTTGGTCAGAGATGGAATGATAGACACAAGGAGAGTCTCCACAATCCTGATTCTCACTTGCAGTGCACAGGTTTTAGCTTACTGCCACTAAACTGACCCCTGACACCTAGCACAGTGAGACAGGATTAGACAGGCAAGTCTTAGAATACAGCCGCAAACTTGCTAAGTTCACAGAGTAGTAACAGAACCCCAGCAAGCTAAACGACTGACTCCAGTCTTACTGCTAGGTCTGGATTGGCAGAGTGTAATACCAAATCCCCAGGCCTATTTGCAGTAAGCAACAAACAAATACAAAGCTACACAGTACTGGCTAACTTTCATGAACTGACTAACCAACAAAGATTCAGCAGCATCTGCTTACCCTGAAAAGAGGCCTTATAAAGCAGGTGCTGTCCACGCCCCACTCAGACCTCACAGACTGTGAGCACAAAAACCAGCACCGGATCCCCTGCCGTGCACAGAGCCTATAACCACTGCACAGCAAAAGACCCGAACCGGAGTATCAGCTGCGCTCAGGTTACTCCACTAGCACTTGTCTCCCAGTTGCCATGACGACGTGGCAGCACAGGGCAGGAGACCCTAACAGTACCCCCCCTCTGACGAGGGGTCAAAGAACCCCTACCACCGGGTTTATCGGGGAACTGCGAGAAGAAAGAGCGTATCAGTCTGGGGGCATGAAGATCACAACTGCGCACCCACGACCGCTCCTCCGGGCCATACCCCTTCCAGTGCACCAAAAATGACAGCCGACCCCGAACCACCTTGGAGTCAAGAATCCTTTCAACAACAAACTCCCTCTGGCCACGTATCAGAAGAGGGGAAGGTCTTCCACTGGAAGAAGGATTACTAATCGCCCGTTTTAAAAGGGAACAATGAAATGTTTTATTGATACCCAAAGAACGGGGCAGATCTAACTGAAATGCCACCGGATTGATAACCCTGGTGATCTTATAAGGGCCGATGAACCGGGGGCCTAACTTATGAGATGGCTGTCTCAACTTCAAATTCTTGGTAGACAACCAGACGAAGTCTCCTAATTTGAAGCTGCAGGGTCTTTTCCGCTTATCAAAAACCCTTTTGGTCACTAATGACACAGACACAAGGGCTTTCTTCACTTTCCGCCAAATACCTCTAAGGACCGAAACCACAGAGGAACCACCGGGCGTGGAGTCCAGGGGGTCAAAAGAATTGGCCTTAGGATGATGCCCATACACACAAAGGAAGGGAGAGATCCCTGTAGCAGAGTGAGCCGCGTTGTTATAGGCAAACTCCGCCATGGACAGATGAGCAACCCAGTCAGTCTGACACTTGGAGACATAACACCTGAGGAACTGCTCCAAGGACTGGTTCACCCTTTCAGTCTGCCCATTAGACTGCGGATGGTAGCCTGACGACAAGCTGACAGAAATCTGGAGATCGGAACAAAATGCCCTCCAGAATTTGGCCACAAACTGGGATCCGCGGTCAGAGACCACATCAAGTGGCAACCCGTGGAGACGCACAACATGCAGCATAAATAATTCAGACAGGCGTCTGGCTGATGGCAGCCCAACCAGTGGAACGAAGTGCGCCATCTTCGAAAACCTGTCAACGACAACCCAGATGGCTGTCATCCCCGAGGATTTGGGCAAGTCCACCACAAAATCCATTGAAATGTGGGTCCATGGCTTAGATGGGATAGAGAGTGGATGTAATGGGCCAACAGGAACCCCTCTAGGAGTCTTATTTCGGGCACAGATGTCACATGCCCGAACCCACTGATCCACATCCTTAGCCACCGAGGGCCACCACACCGCCCTAGATAGCAACTCCCGAGTTCTGGCAATACCCGGGTGACCTGCCGACTTCTTGGCATGGAATTCCAGGAACACTCGCTGTCTTAACCTAGGAGGCACAAACAAAAGACCTACCGGAAGGTCTGGAGGAGCCTGCTCCTGTGCTCTAAGGACTAATGATAAGAGGTCCTGGGTAATGCCCACTTTAATACATGATGGGGAAACAATGGGCAACGGCTCCTCGGTGGTCTCCTGGATTGGAGCAAAACTCCGCGAGAGCGCATCAGCCTTGATGTTTTTTGACCCAGGGCGATATGTTATCAAAAAATTAAAGCGAGCAAAAAACAAAGCCCATCGTGCCTGCCTGGCATTGAGACGCTTCGCTGACTCTAAATATGCCAGATTCTTATGGTCAGTGAGAATTGAGACCACAAACTTAGCCCCCTCAAGCCAGTGTCTCCACTCCTCGAGTGCATCCTTAATAGCCAACAATTCCCGGTTACCCACGTCATAATTCATCTCGGCAGGCGAAAATTTACGGGAAAAGTAAGCACAGGGATGAAGGCGATTATCAGACACTCCCATCTGAGAAAGCACTGCCCCAATACCCATCTCAGAGGCATCCACCTCCACCACAAAAGGACGCTCTGGATCTGGGTGTCGCAGCACCTTGGCCGAAACAAATGCCCTTTTGAGACGGGCAAAAGCCGCTTTAGCCTCACAAGACCAGTGAGCAACATCCGCCCCTTTCTTAGTGAGTGCCACCAAGGACGCCACTATAGACGAAAATCCAGCGATAAATCGTCTATAAAAATTCGCAAAGCCCAGGAAACGCTGAAGCGCCTTCAAACTAGTGGGCTGCACCCAATCCAGGACTGCCTGTACCTTGGAACCCTCCATTTGGAAACCTTCTGGGGAGATAATATATCCTAGAAATGCGATTTGCTGAACTTCAAATTCGCACTTCTCCAGCTTCGCCCCAAGCCGGTGGTCTCTGAGTTTCTGGAGGACTAAGCGTACATGCTTCCGATGTTCCTCCAGGGAATGGGAGAAGATTAGGATGTCATCTAAGTATACAACTAAGAATCTATCCAAATATTCCCTGAGCACATCATTCATGAAATCCTGGAAGACTGCCGGGGCATTACAGAGCCCAAAAGGCATCACCAAATATTCATAATGCCCTGAGTGGGTATTAAAGGCAGTCTTCCATTCATCCCCCTCTCTTATTCGGATTAGATTGTACGCACCGCGTAGGTCAATCTTAGAAAAAATGGTGGCAGTACGAAGCTGGTCAAACAAGACCGAAATGAGAGGCAGTGGGTATGAGTTTTTAATCGTGATACGGTTCAATTCCCTGAAGTCGATGCAGGGTCGCAACGAACCGTCCTTTTTACCCACGAAGAAGAACCCCGACCCAACTGGAGACTGTGAAGGTCTGATAAATCCCTTAGCCAAGTTCTCCTGAATGTACTCTGCCATAGCCTGAGTCTCAGGACGTGACAGGGAGTACAACCTGCTCTTGGGAAGCTTAGCATTTGGCAACAAATCAATGGCACAGTCATAGGGGCGATGGGGAGGTAGTACCTCTGCAACTTTTTTGGAGAACCCGTCCGCAAAATCTGCATAACACCCTGGCAATCCTGGCAAACTTAGCTGCGAGAGCCTGACTGGAAGGCTCAAGCAACTCCTGAAACAATCAGTACCCCAACTAAGAATCTCCCCAGAGACCCAGTCAAATTGAGGATTGTGGGCCCTTAACCAGGGTAACCCCAACACCAATGGGGCAAAAGTACAGACAGTCACATAAAAGGACAATTTTTCAGAGTGTGTGGCTCCAATAAACAAAGAAATCTGGCTAGTGCAAGAGGTAATTTTACCTTGGGATAATGGTTCCCCGTTTAACCCACAAATCTCAATTTCCGATGCCAAAGGTACTAAGGGAACAGAGTGTTTCAGGGCGAATTGGCGGTCCATAAAAACCCCGTCGGCCCCACTGTCCACAAAGGCCTCAGTCTTGACAGTTTGACCGAGGATCTTCAAGGTCACCGGAATGATAAAAGTCTTCTTGGGAAATTCTGACTTCTGGCCTGACAGGATATTTCCCATCACCCTCAGGCCCTGAAGTTTTCCGGCTTTTCTGGGCATGATACTACCACATGACCTTTATTCCCACAGTACAAACACAACCCCTGCTGTCTCCTCCGCATCTTCTCACGCGAGGAGAGGCGGGTAGCCCCAATCTGCATAGGCTCCTCAGAAAATTCCTCAGAGTCTGAGGTTCCCTTGGGAAGGAAAGAAATCTCAGTCTCCCTTTCAAGCCTACGCTCTCTCAGCCGTCTATCCACCCGGATGGATAACTGCATGAGCTGATCCAAGCTATCAGGCAAGGGATATTGTACCAGTTGGTCCTTTATCTGGTTAGAAAGACCTCTTCGGTACTGGTGTCTCAGGGCTGGGTCATTCCACTGGGTATCATGGGCCAACCTCCGAAACTCCGTACAGTAAACCTCAACTGGCCTTCGCCCTTGCTTAAGGATCGAAATCTGAGCCTCGGCTGAGGCCGTCTTGTCAGGGTCATCATACAACATGCCCAGTGCCGTAAAAAAAGCATCAACACTTTTAAGCGACGGACAGTCAGGCTGCAACCCATATGCCCAGACCTGTGGGTCTCCTTGTAGCAAGGAAATCACTATGCCCACCCGCTGAATCTCCGACCCAGAAGACTGAGGCCTAAGCCGGAAGTATAGCTTGCAGCTCTCCTTGAAACAAAAGAACTGCGAGCGATCTCCAGAAAAACGATCCGGGAGATTTACTTTCGGCTCCTTAACCCCAGCAGGTGCTGCTGCTGCGGGAGCTCCGCCAGCAGCCTGGGAGGTGTGCATTTTAATGGACAAATCATTAAATTGTCGAGTCAGGACCTGCACCTGATCGACCACCTGTTGCAACGTATTTTGAGGGGTATGCTCCATATTCCCACAAAATTTCAACAGGAGTATTAGGCTGCTGAATATGTTATGCACACCAGTGCCTGCAGGAAAGTACTGGTGTCAGAACTGTTATGCACTCCAGTGTCTGCAGGAATGTACTGGTGTTTGAACTGTTATGCAAAACAAATGGACTCACAGACAAACTGGGGAATATGACATAACGTACACAGAAGGTGATAGGGTAACAAAATACACACAAAGTGAACAGAGAAGCCCAGAGGCTAAGGAACTGGGTATCTCCCTTGTATTAGAACTGCTCAGATGTAAAAAGCAAGATGTTGTGTTTTAATATGTAGAGAACCCGAAATGCTGTTGCTAAGGGCAACAGCAAAACCCTAAAGGGTTACCAACGGGTGTGGCAGTAAACTCCTTGGTCAGAGATGGAATGATAGACACAAGGAGAGTCTCCACAATCCTGATTCTCACTTGCAGTGCACAGGTTTTAGCTTACTACCACTAAACTGACCCCTGACACCTAGCACAGTGAGACAGGATTAGACAGGCAAGTCTTAGAATACAGCCGCAAACTTGCTAAGTTCACAGAGTAGTAACAGAACCCCAGCAAGCTAAACGACTGACTCCAGTCTTACTGCTAGGTCTGGATTGGCAGAGTGTAATACCAAATCCCCAGGCCTATTTGCAGTAAGCAACAAACAAATACAAAGCTACACAGTACTGGCTAACTTTCATGAACTGACTAACCAACAAAGATTCAGCAGCATCTGCTTACCCTGAAAAGAGGCCTTATAAAGCAGGTGCTGTCCACGCCCCACTCAGACCTCACAGACTGTGAGCACAAAAACCAGCACCGGATCCCCTGCCGTGCACAGAGCCTATAACCACTGCACAGCAAAAGACCCGAACCGGAGTATCAGCTGCGCTCAGGTTACTCCACTAGCACTTGTCTCCCGGTTGCCATGACGACGTGGCAGCACAGGGCAGGAGACCCTAACAAGTAGGCAAGTATGCACTGTATATCATAGCAGCTGCATGCTGGAGCCAGGCTGTTAATGGCAGTCTGGACCAAACAAAGGCAGTAAGAATCACTTAAGTAAGGCTACTGAATGCGTAATCCTTTTTTCTTAGCATTTAGGCAAATCCTGTGCAATGTACACACATTATTAGCATTTGCCATCCTGTAACCTCCCAGAAAACACATGATCATGATGATCCCTCTGCTCGGTCTAAAAGGTCCCAAATTCACTCTCCTTGACTGTGAAAATTAAAAAAATAATTGTAAAGTTCCCCATTATAACTTATAGTAGTGGACAGCATTCTAACAAAAATAATTAACAAAAAAATGGAAATTACAAAACATATAATAATAATCAGAGGTGAAGCAAGGTGCCATGGTGCCCGGAGCAAGGGTATGTTTTGGCGCCCCCTCCCCTGTACTGAATTGGGGCCCCAGCCAACATGTGGTGGCATGTTACATTTGAAAAGAAACAATATTTAAAAATCCTAAATTGGTGACAGTGTCGATTCTAGACCATTTGGAGCTCAGGGCGAAAGTTTTCTTTGGGTGCCCCCTATGTTTAAAATAGGGTTAGTTTGTGCCAAGGCTTGCAACAACAATTTAGGGGTATAGCAGTAGGGACGGTGTAATGGTTAGCATTACTGCCTCACAGCACTATAAAGAGGGTGGGCAGAGCTCCGGCATGTGTTGGCTGTCAGTGTTTCCTGCTGTCGCCTCTGGCCTGCCCTGTTCCCTATCTAGCCTCCTAGCCAGTGTGCACCCCCTCTGCTTCTACTCCTCCTGCTCTGTGGCTGCCAGTACAGTAGTGGCCAGTAGTGGCCTGCGAGAATGTGGGGTGGTGGGCGACACCCTGTAACTTTTTCAGCGCCTGGAGCTCGCGTTCCATTGGAGCCGCCCTCGCTACATCCCTGATAATAATTTATTTATATAGTGCTCTTTCTCCCATGGGACTCAAAGCGCTTTACAGGCATCAAAGACATAGCATATGGTACAAAGGGTTTAGTAATACAGCAAGTAGAAAAAACACAGACAAAAAATATAAAAAGAAACCTAGAGAGCGCAACAGGCATAATGCAGGGTTGGGGTTGGTGCAGACATTTTGAGTAATAATTTCCATGGGTTAAATATCCCACCCATGAAAGGTATCAGGTGAGGCGCAATGTGTGTGGTCACCATGTGTTGGCGCACTAGCCATATAACTTTACCTAAACTAGGGAAAATAACATATTTTATGTGTAAAGAGATAAAAAAGGAGATGTAGGGGACTATATTTAAGGATATATTTTTTGGGGCAAATTAAGTTCTCTATTAATGTGATCTTCTGAATAAAGGATGACATCATTAATATGTATTGGGTTTAGAGGGATGCATAGTGATTTTTATTCTAGGCACACACTTGGCGATGTGCACCCGATATATCTTCCGATCCGGTGAATCAGACGATATATTGTTCACATTGTCCAGTGTGTATTCACTGTATCGTTTATTATGCGCACTGCCGCAGGACGTTAGCGATGTACAATATCTTTCGTTTTTACCTTGAAATCTTAAGATATTGTACAAGACTGGATTTGGCCGGGTACCGTCATCCGGTATAGCAAATGATATTGGGCCTAATTCAGACCTGACCGTAGGTGGGCTAAATTTAGCACATCTACAATCAGTCTTCAGACATGCGGGGGGACGCCCAGCACAGGGCTAGTTCGCCCCGCATGTCAGTCCCTCCCCCGCAACAAGTACAAAAGTATTGCACAGCGGTGATGCTTTTGTACTGGAAGAGTAGCTCCCCACCAGCGCAGCTCCTGCACGCTGGCAGGGAGCTACTCGTCGCTTCCCAGGCCGCAGCGGCTGTGTGTGACGTCACTCAGTCGCCGCGGCCTGCCCCCCCAACCGCCCGGGCACGCCTGCGCTGCCTGGACCGCGCCCCTTAAACGGCGGCCAAACTCCGCCGTCCCACCCCCCTCCCACCCAGCGACCGCCTCTGCCTGTCAATCAGACAGAGGTGATTGCTGTGCTAAAACGCACAGCAGCGATCAGGTCTGAATTATCCCCATTGTTCAGTGTGTGGGGGAAATCTTGCACAATGTCATATCTTAAGTGCATCAAACCTTACTCCTGAACTTCCTTCTTTATAATAGTGACTAACTGCACATAGGGGGTCATTCAGACCTGGTGCACGCAGGCTATTTTTTGAACTGTTGCGACCAGGTAATCACCACCTACAGGGGAGGGGGTAATCGCTGTGCAGGGGTGCGATCGGCTGTGCAGTGAGCTGCACAAACAAAAGTCCAGGACTTACTCAGCCACTGCGACGATCCGGGCCGATGCTGACGTCAGGAATCCTCTTCCCGAATGGCTGGGTATGCCTGCGTTTTTCCCGACACTCCTTGAAAACGGTGAGTTGTTGCCCACGAATACCTTCCTGTCAATCTCCATGTGATCGCCGGTGCAATAATTTTCTTCGTTAGTTCTGTTGCTGCCCGGCTATCCCCGTCGCCGGCGGCTGATGCACCGGCGCACTGCGATGCATGCGCTGTTCAGACCCGATCACACAGCTGCGAAATAAGGCAGCGTGCGATCGGGTCTGAATGACCCCCATTATTACCGCTCTCATTCTCTAGTCTGCGTATAATACTGAGTATTAGTTTCAGCACTATGGGGGTAATTCCAAGTTGATAGCAGCAGGAAATTTTTTAGCAGTTGGGCAAAACCATGTGCACTGCAGGTGTGGCAGATATAACATTTGCAGAGAGAGTTAGATTTGGGTGGGTTATTTTATTTCTGTGCAGGGTAAATACTGGCTGCTTTATTTTTACACTGCAATTTAGATTGCAGATTGAACACACCACACCCAAATCTAACTCTCTCTGCACATATTATATCTGTCTCCCCTGCAGTGCACATGGTTTTGCCCAATTGCTAACAGAATTCCGGCTGCGATCAACTTGGAATTACCCCCTATGTGATCATCATGTAGCTACTGCATATGAATTTGTGCAGTGGCGGTAGCAGTGCTTTTACCTGCATAGACAGGGTCATCGGAATAGATGCACTTTGACTACCTGTATATTAGCATTGAATTCAAGAAATTAGAAATATAATTTATTTACAAAATGGTATGGTAACTATAATAAAACTGATTATATTATTTACTAGGACAGATGTGAGTATCTCACTATAGATATATAAATATATGTACAGTATATATATAAGTATATATATATATATATATATATATATATACACACACACACACACACACACACACACACACGTGCACACTAGTCTGTACTATATTATGATTCTATATGTGGCAAATAGCTTTCGAGTATGCAAAATGAAAACGACTTGCACGTACCTGGTGTTCAGTTCAAGGAGCGCAGGAGAAATGACATCAGCCTGAGTGCAGACCCGCTATTTATACCTGCTCACTACTTCTACTTTATCTCTTTTATGCTGCATTAGAAATATTACTTTCTTATCAGTAACCTATCTTTTGAAAATTCATAACAGGGCAGGGGAACATTGGATAGGGGCAATTATGTAAAACTCATCCGAGGAAATAGAAACTAAGCATGTAAGACAAATTAGCACTAATTACTTCTGCTTAAATTAAAAAAGCATTTTCTATCAGCACAGCACTTCCAATCATAATGTTAAACCCTTAACCACTATGTTGCATGCAGCATATTAATCAACCCTATTTGCTGCTTCTGTGACAGCATAGAAATGATTATCTGAGTGCTCCGTACACTCGCTACTTGTAATTTAAACCTTGAGACATGAGGCATACCTAAGGTACCGGAGACATTTTTATATACCTATATGCTAAAGAGACATTCCATCAGAAGGTATGGGAGCAAGGCTTAGGGAGCCTTAGTTCTTGTAGCTTTATCTACCTTCTTAAGATCCTTTGTAACAGTGATGAAGACAGCAGTGAGTGCCACAGTTAGTAAACTTGCACAGTTTTTTTGTTTTCAAATTATTTACTTGTTGTATACATAGCTTGTGCTCACTGCTGACTGCGGTATGTAGTCACTGTGTCAAGTCAAAAGGTCGACGCCATAATGTTGACTGTCATAATGTAGATGGTTATAATGTAGACACCTTCAAGATGTTGACACAGTCAAAATGTTAATTTTGGGGTCATAGGTTAGGGTTAGACTGTAAATTAAGTGTCAGCATTATGTACCTGATAACATTTTGTCTGTCAGTATTTTGTTCCTATGAATATTATGGTGTTTAGGTAATGATTGGTAACATTATGAATGATGACTAAAGATATGAACCTACCGATTGCTGAATTTTACAGCTTGTCAAAGTTTAAAGGGGAAGATCTACGGTTAGTGTGGTGGGTGAATATTGATAAGGTATTAAATTAAAGTACCTTTAGTGTGATTAATGACTATTATTTGGAATACTGCAAAATAGCTTGGAACTCACCGCCCCCCCTCCCCAGTACCTACTAAAGGGACTGTGCCACAAAAAGGGGTGTGGTCCCAGAAAGAAAGGGGCGTGGTCGCACAACAGTATCCCCAATTCACATTACCCTACACAGTAGCACAAATGTATTCACATTACACCACATAGTAGTGTCCCTTATTCATGTTATGACACACAGTAGTGCCCCTTTTACACAATGCCCACATTAGTGCCCCTTATACACAATGCCCACAGTAGTAGTGCCACTAATACACATAATGCCCACAACAGGAGTTCCCCTTATACAATGCCCACAGCAGTAGTGCCCCTTATGCAATGCCCACTGTGGTAGTGCCCCTTATGCAAAGCCCATTGTGGTAATGCCCCTTATGCAGTGCCCCTTATGCCCCCAGGAGTGATGCCCCTTATGCAGTGCCCCGAGAAGTAAAGCCACTTGTAGTAGTTCTCCCAGTAGTAATGCCCCCTGTAGTAGTGCCCCCAGTAGTAATGCCCCCTGTAGTATTGCCCCCATTAGTAGTGCCCCCAGTAGCAATGCCCCCTGTATTAGTTCCCCTAGTAATGACCTAGTAGTAATGCCCCTTTGGTAATGCCCTCTGTGGTAGGGCCCCTAGTAATGACCCCTGTAGTAATACCCCCAGTATTAATGCCCCTTTGGTAATGCCCCCAGTATTAATGTCCCCTATAGTAGTGACTGACTGGCCTGTGGGCCAATCTGAACATGGAGGTGGGGCTTTGCAGGTGTCAGAGGGCAGAGCTATGCTCCGTGTCCCAGCACCTTGTAAAAAAAACAACATTCGGATATGCTGTGCCATCGATGGAGGGAAAAAATCTGGTTCTCCCCCCATCGATGGCAAAAGTATTCTACATTGGCCATAAACCACAGAAGCGACTCTCTACTGGCCCAAGCGACTTATATGCTATCTATCCCTAGTTAAAAAAAAATGTAAGTAATGACTCTGGATTACTTTTGTTTATTAAATCATGTCCTCACGACAGACTCAGAGATTAGTTCATTTTTTTTTGCTATATTGCAGATGCTTTTGAGATAAGGATTGCTTTCGCTTGACATGCAAGGTTATGATCTTAGTGAACAATAGTCTGTACTCTGTAGGTCCCAGTTAGTTTTCACAGCCCAAGTCTCACACTGAATCCCCTTCTTCCCTCTCCACCCTCACACTGAACTCCCCCCCCCCTTCCCCTCCACTACCTGAAAGGCCATCTATACTGAAACTGGTGCACTCTTGCTACTGTTCTTTAGTCCACCATCTCTGGTTCTATGCTACCCATACACAAACCTGCTCTGACAGCATGCTGCTCTTAGGGCCTATTTCAGACCTGATTGGTGCTGTGCATTTTCGCACAGCAGCCGATCAGGTCCGAACTGCGCCGGCGCATGCCAGATAGCCGACGGCCATCTCAGCCCTGCGATCGACTCTGCCTGACTGACAGGCAGAGGCGGTCGCTGGGTGGGAGGGGGCGGGCTGGCGGCATTTAGCGTGTCCAGACCGTGCGGGGAGCAGCGGCTGCGTGACATCACAAGCAGCCGATGCGACCCTCACAGCGAGGAATAGCTCCCTGCCAGCGCGCAGGAGCTGCGCTTGTAGGGAGCTACTCTTCAAGTACAAAAGCATCGCCGCTGTGCGATGCTTTTGTACTTGTGTGGGGGGGTCGGGCCTGACATGCGGGGCGGACTAGCCCTGTGCTGGGCATCCCCCCGCATGTCTGTGTGACTGATCATAGATGTGCTAAATTTAGCCCATCTACGATCAGGTCTGAATTAGGCTCTTAGGGGGTCATTCTGACCCGTTCGCTCGCTGCTTTTTAACGCAGCAGAGCAAACGGGTCGCTACTGCGCATGCGCCGTAGTGCGCCGGCGCATGACAGACGGCCGAAGGCCGTGGCAGGGATGCGATCGCCTCTACCTGATTGACAGGCAGAGGCGATCGCTGGGCGGGAGGGGGCGGAACGGCGGCGTTTAGCCGCCATTTCATGGGTGCGGTCTGGCCAATGAAGGCGTGGCTGGACTGAATGGGAGGCGGGCCACAGCAGCTGCGTGACGTCACACGCAGCCGCTGCGGGCCGGGGAACGATGAGTAGCTCCCAACCAGCACGCTAAAGATGCGCTGGCCGGGAGCTACTCTTGAAGTGCAAAGGCATCGCCGCTGTGCGATGCCTTTGCACTTCTGCGGTGGGGGCCGGACTGACATGCAGGGCGGACTAGCCCTGTGCTGGGCGTCCCCCGCATGTCAGGGAAGATGATCGTAGCTGTGCTAAATTTAGCACAGCTACGATCAACTCAGAATGACCCCCATAGTACTATAGTTTTCACCTTCCACTGCAGACCCCTGAGTGTCAATAGATGCGCCCATAGATGGAGCTAGACACGCCCTTTGGCCACTATGCACATTGCATTTTGTTGCCATCTATAATCTCCCAGAAACTAGTTTTCAAAAGTAGACAAGTATGAATATATATATATATATATATATATCACACTTTAACATCCATCCTTAGGCTCTCATAGGGCCCATTAACCCGTACGGCTATTTAACCACCTTGTATTTATTAGAATCACGGTTATTTAACCACCTAATATTTATTATATTTATTAGATGCACTGTTGTATTTACAGGGTAAATAATGTGTGTGCAATGTATGGTTGCTGCTTATAATGTATTCATAGATTGCAAAGCTACTCTACCACTCTTTTTTTTTTAAAGCTACATTAAAATTGTAATTTACCCTGCATTACCCTTCCTAATTTACTATTATTTAAATAAATTATTGGGGGTGATTCAGATCTGATCGTAGATGTGCGAAAAAACGCACATCTATGATCAAAAAGGTCTGCCAGGGCAACGCCCAACACAGGGCTAGTCCGCCCTGCATGCCAGCTTCCCCACCGCAGAAATGTGAAAGCTAGGCAGCTACCCGCCATGTTTTTGGCCACAGCAGCTGCGTGTGACATCACGCAGTCACTGCAGCCCGCCCTGCAAACACGCCTGCGTTGTCCGGACCACGCCTCCCAATGCCGTCCCTATGCCGCTGACACGCCCCCGACCGCCCCGTGGCCACATTTGTCTGTCAATAAGGCAGAAGTGATCGCACAAGTGAGATGCCTTTGCATCTCACTCTGTGTGCATGTGCAGTGTGGGTGCTCTGCGTGTGCACACACCTCACTGGGCTTCAGCCTTCGACCACTGCTGATGCAGCCTCCAGGTCTGAATTAGGCCCTATGTGTGAATGATAGCAAGTTTCATTTCTTGTAACACTAAGTAGTTAGTGCAAAAATAAACTGTGTGTTAAATATGTATACATATACAACCAGAGGTGGCTACTATCTAATTGTAGTAGGGGGGCTGTTGCTACCCCCATGCCCAGAGAAGAGACAAGCAGCCTGGGGTCCCGACTCCTGCGCAGTGGATCTGGCAGGTGCCAGGAATGGCACATGCGCAGATGCAGCGGTGCGACTGCACATGCGCAAACTCCCTTTTCTATGGACTGCATTGGCTGCAGCTCATAGAACCCGGATTGGGCTGCGCAAAGGGGAGGGAGTGGCTACTTACAGGAAGCCAGCTCTCTGCTTACCTCTGCCCAGTCTGGCAGTCCCTGAGGGAGGAAACACCTGCCTGTAGTATCTCTGACTAACAGGTAGGACTTCCAATAGGACGTCACTGCCAACCCTGTGTTATGAGCCGCTGCATCGGCTCAGCGCTAGTCCTGGTCGTTGCAAGATGGCCGCAGGAAATTGTGGGCTGTCCACTATCCGCTAATAGTGGGCCTGTCCCTGCGAACCTCCAGATTGGCTCTCCTCCCTTTTATCTCCCAGAAACTCCTGCCTGGCCTTGCCGGTTAGAAAGGTCTATTTACTAAGCCTTGGTTGGAGATAAAGTGGATGGAGATAAAGTCCCATCCAACCAGCACCTAACTGTCATTTTTTTTAAACACAGCCTGTAACATGGCAGTTATGAGTTGATTGGATGGTACTTTATCTCCGTCCGCTTTATCTCCATCCGAGGCTTAGTAAATAGACCTCATAGTCTTTAATTATTGCATGAGCCGTTGTCACTCTGTTTTGTACTTTGGATCTTCATGGCTTCCGTGTCTGCTGACATCCCGCAAGCTAACATCTTGCAAGGCCAAGCTCCATTCTATCCTGCACACTTGGCCTGTCAGTTAACACCCTGCAAGGCTAAGTTTAGGTCTCTCCTGCACACCTGGCAATTAGTAATTAGCGGGTTCGGTTTCTCGTAAACCGAACCCCCCCGAACTTCACGCTTTTTACACGGGTCCGAGGCAGACTCGGATCTTCCCGCCTTGCTCGGTTAACCCGAGCGCGCCCGAACGTCATCATCCCGCTGTCGGATTCTCGCGAGGCTCGGATTCTATCGCGAGACTCGGATTCTATATAAGGAGCCGGGCGTCGCCGCCATTTTCACACGTGCATTGAGATTGATAGGGAGAGGACGTGGCTGGCGTCCTCTCCGTTTAGAGTAGACTAGAGAGTAGTAGAGACACTTGATTTACTAATTTTGGGGAGCATATTAGGAGTACTACTTGCTGATAGTGTGACCAGTGACCACCAGTTTAATTAATCCGTTCTCTGCCTGAAAAAAAACGATGCACAGTGTGACACAGTCACATACCATATCTGTGCTCAGCCTCAGTGTGCCCTCAGTGTGCTGCATCATCTATGTAATACTGTATATCTGACTGTGCTGAGTGCTCACTGCTCACACAGCTTAATTGTGGGGGAGACTGGGGAGCAGTTATAGCAGGAGTACATATTTTAACAGTGCACACTTTTGCTGCCAGAGTGCCACTGCCAGTGTGACTGACCAGTGACCACTGACCACCAGTATATTGTGATTGTCTGCCTGAAAAAGTTAAACACTCGTCGTGTGGTGTTTTTATTCTATAAACGCATTCTGCTGACAGTGTCCAGCAGGTCCGTCATTATATAATATATACCTGTCCGGCTGCAGTAGTGATATATATATATATATTTTATATCATTATCATCCAGTCTATATTAGCACTGCAGCAGACGCAGTACGGTAGTCCACGGCTGTAGCTACCTCTGTGTCGGCAGTCGCTCGTCCATCCATAATTGTATACCACCTACCCGTGGTGTTTTTTTTTCTTTCTATCTTCTTGATACTAGTAGCTTACTTTAGGAGTCTGCAGTGCTGAGCTGACAGTGTCCAGCAGGTCCGTCATTATATAATATATACCTGTCCGGCTGCAGTAGTGATATAAATATATTTTTTATATCATTATCATCCAGTCTATATTAGCAGCAGACGCAGTACGGTAGTCCACGGCTGTAGCTACCTCTGTGTCGGCAGTCGCTCGTCCATCCATAATTGTATACCACCTACCCATGGTGTTTTTTTTTCTTTCTATCTTCTTGATACTAGTAGCTTACTTTAGGAGTCTGCAGTGCTGAGCTGACAGTGTCCAGCAGGTCCGTCATTATATAATATATACCTGTCCGGCTGCAGTAGTGATATATATATATTTTTTATATCATTATCATCCAGTCTATATTAGCAGCAGACGCAGTACGGTAGTCCACGGCTGTAGCTACCTCTGTGTCGGCAGTCGCTCGTCCATCCATAATTGTATACCACCTACCCGTGGTGTTTTTTTTTTTTCTATCTTCTTGATACTAGTAGCTTATTTTAGGAGTCTGCAGTGCTGAGCTGACAGTGTCCAGCAGGTCCGTCATTATATAATATATACCTGTCCGGCTGCAGTAGTGATATATATATATTTTTTTATATCATTATCATCCAGTCTATATTAGCAGCAGACGCAGTACGGTAGTCCACGGCTGTAGCTACCTCTCTGTCGGCAGTCGCTCGTCCATCCATAATTGTATACCACCTACCTGTGGTGTTTTTTTTTTCTATCTTCTTGATACTACTAGTAGCTTACTTTAGGAGTCTGCAGTGCTGAGCTGACAGTGTCCAGCAGGTCCGTCATTATATAATATATACCTGTCCGGCTGCAGTAGTGATATATATATATTTTATATCTCATTATCATCCAGTCTATATTAGCAGCAGACGCAGTACGGTAGTCCACGGCTGTAGCTACCTCTGTGTCGGCAGTCGCTCGTCCATCCATAATTGTATACCACCTACCCGTGGTGTTTTGTTTTTTTATCTTCTTGATACTAGTAGCTTACTTTAGGAGTCTGCAGTGCTGAGCTGACAGTGTCCAGCAGGTCCGTCATTATATAATATATACCTGTCCGGCTGCAGTAGTGATATATATATATATTTTTTATATCATTATCATCCAGTCTATATTAGCAGCAGACGCAGTACGGTAGTCCACGGCTGTAGCTACCTCTGTGTCGGCAGTCGCTCGTCCATCCATAATTGTATACCACCTACCTGTGGTGTTTTGTTTTTTTTCTATCTTCTTGATACTAGTAGCTTACTTTAGGAGTCTGCAGTGCTGACAGTGTCCAGCAGGTCCGTCATTATATAATATATACCTGTCCGGCTGCAGTAGTGATATATATATATTTTTTATATCATTATCATCCAGTCTATATTAGCAGCAGACGCAGTACGGTAGTCCACGGCTGTAGCTACCTCTGTGTCGGCAGTCGCTCGTCCATCCATAAGTATACTAGTATCCATCCATCTCCATTGTTTACCTGAGGTGCCTTTTAGTTGTGCCTATTAAAATATGGAGAACAAAAATGTTGAGGTTCCAAAAATCGGGAAAGATCAAGATCGACTTCCACCTCGTGCTGAAGCTGCAGCCACTAGTCATGGCCGAGACGATGAAATGCCAGCAACGTCGTCTGCCTAGGCCGATGCCCAATGTCATAGTACAGAGCATGTAAAATCCAAAACACCAAATATCAGTAAAAAAAGGACTCAAAAATCTAAAATAAAATTGTCGGAGGAGAAGCGTAAACTTGCCAATATGCCATTTACCACACGGAGTGGCAAGGAACGGCTGAGGCCCTGGCCTATGTTCATGGCTAGTGGTTCAGCTTCACATGAGGATGGAAGCACTCAGCCTCTCGCTAGAAAAATGAAAAGACTCAAGCTGGCAAAAGCACAGCAAAGAACTGTGCGTTCTTCGAAATCACAAATCCACAAGGAGAGTCCAATTGTGTCGTTTGCGATGCCTGACCTTCCCAACACTGGACGTGAAGAGCATGCGCCTTCCACCATTTGCACGCCCCCTGCAAGTGCTGGAAGGAGCACCCGCAGTCCAGTTCCTGATAGTCAGATTGAAGATGTCAGTGTTGAAGTACACCAGGATGAGGAGGATATGGGTGTTGCTGGCGCTGGGGAGGAAATTGACCAGGAGTATTCTGATGGTGAGGTGGTTTGTTTAAGTCAGGCACCCGGGGAGACACCTGTTGTCCGTGGGAGGAATAGGGCCATTGACATGCCTGGTGAAAATACCAAAAAAATCAGCTCTTCGGTGTGGAAGTATTTTGTCAAGCCGTGTGTTGCCTTTGTCAAGCTGTAATAAGTAGGGGTAAGGACGTTAACCACCTCGGAACATCCTCCCTTATACGTCACCTGCAGCGCATTCATCATAAGTCAGTGACAAGTTCAAAAACTTTGGGCGACAGCGGAAGCAGTCCACTGACCAGTAAATCCCTTCCTCTTGCAACCAAGCTCACGCAAACCACCCCACCAACTCCCTCAGTGTCAATTTCCTCCTTCCCCAGGAATGCCAATAGTCCTGCAGGCCATGTCACTGCCACTGGCAATTCTGATGAGTCCTCTCCTGCCTGGGATTCCTCCGATGCATCCTTGCGTGTAACGCCTACTGCTGCTGGCGCTGCTGTTGTTGCTGCTGGGAGTCGATGGTCATCCCAGAGGGGAAGTCGTACTCGTAAGACCACTTTTACTACTTCCACCAAGCAATTGACTGTCCAACAGTCCTTTGCGAGGAAGATGAAATATCACAGCAGTCATCCTGCTGCAAAGCGGATAACTGAGACCTTGGCATCCTGGGCGGTGAGAAACGTGGTTCCGGTATCCATCATTACTGCAGAGGCAACTAGAGACTTGTTGGAGGTACTGTGTCCCCGGTACCAAATACCATCTAGGTTCCATTTCTCTAGGCAGGCGATACCGAAAATGTACACAGACCTCAGAAAAAGACTCACCAGTGTCCTAAAAAATGCAGTTGTACCCAATGTCCACTTAACCACGGACATGTGGACAAGTGGAGCAGGGCAGGCTCAGGACTATATGACTGTGACAGCCCACTGGGTAGATGTATGGACTCCCGCCACAAGAACAGCAGCGGCGGCACCAGTAGCAGCATCTCGCAAACGCCAACTCTTTCCTAGGCAGGCTACGCTTTGTATCACCGCTTTCCAGAATACGCACACAGCTAAAAACCGCTTACGGCAACTGAGGAAGATCATCGCAGAATGGCTTACCCCAATTGGACTCTCCTGTGGATTTGTGGCATCGGACAACGCCAGCAATATTGTGTGTGCATTAAATCTGGGCAAATTCCAGCACGTCCCATGTTTTGCACATACCTTGAATTTGGTGGTGCAGAATTATTTAAAAAACGAGAGGGGCGTGCAAGAGATGCTGTCGGTGGCCAGAAGAATTGCGGGACACTTTCGGCGTACAGGCACCACGTACAGAAGACTGGAGCACCACCAAAAACGCCTGAACCTGCCCTGCCATCATCTGAAGCAAGAAGTGGTAACGAGGTGGAATTCAACCCTCTATATGCTTCAGAGGTTGGAGGAGCAGCAAAAGGCCATTCAAGCCTATACAACTGAGCACGATATAGGAGGTGGAATGCACCTGTCTCAAGCGCAGTGGAGAATGATTTCAACGTTGTGCAAGGTTCTGCAACCTTTTGAACTTGCCACACGTGAAGTCAGTTCAGACACTGCCAGCCTGAGTCAGGTCATTCCCCTCATCAGGCTTTTGCAGAAGAAGCTGGAGACATTGAAGGAGGAGCTAACACAGAGCAATTCCGCTAGGCATGTGGGACTTGTGGATGGAGCCCTTAATTCGCTTAACAAGGATTCACGGGTGGTCAATCTGTTGAAATCAGAGCACTACATTTTGGCCACCGTGCTCGATCCTAGATTTAAAACCTACCTTGGATCTCTCTTTCCGGCAGACACAAGTCTGCTGGGGTTCAAAGAACTGCTGGTGACAAAATTGTCAAGTCAAGCGGAACGCGACCTGTCAACATCTCCTCCTTCACATTCTCCCGCAACTGGGGGTGCGAGGAAAAGGCTCAGAATTCCGAGCCCACCCGCTGGCGGTGATGCAGGGCAGTCTGGAGCGACTGCTGATGCTGACATCTGGTCCGGACTGAAGGACCTGACAACGATTACGGACATGTCGTCTACTGTCACTGCATATGATTCTCTCCCCATTGAAAGAATGGTGGAGGATTATATGAGTGACCGCATCCAAGTAGGCACGTCAGACAGTCCGTACTTATACTGGCAGGAAAAAGAGGCAATTTGGAGGCCCTTGCACAAACTGGCTTTATTCTACCTAAGTTGCCCTCCCACAAGTGTGTACTCCGAAAGAGTGTTTAGTGCCGCCGCTCACCTTGTCAGCAATCGGCGTACGAGGTTACATCCAGAAAATGTGGAGAAGATGATGTTCATTAAAATGAATTATAATCAATTCCTCCGTGGAGACATTCACCAGCAGCAATTGCCTCCACAAAGTACACAGGGAGCTGAGATGGTGGATTCCAGTGGGGACGAATTGATAATCTGTGAGGAGGGGGATGTACACGGTGATATATCGGCGGATGATGATGAGGTGGACATCTTGCCTCTGTAGAGCCAGTTTGTGCAAGGAGAGATTAATTGCTTCTTTTTTGGTGGGGGTCCAAACCAACCCGTCATTTCAGTCACAGTCGTGTGGCAGACCCTGTCACTGAAATGATGGGTTGGTTAAAGTGTGCATGTCCTGTTTATACAACATAAGGGTGGGTGGGAGGGCCCAAGGACAATTCCATCTTGCACCTCTTTTTTCTTTCATTTTTCTTTGCGTCATGTGCTGTTTGGGGGGTGTATTTTGGAAGGGCCATCCTGCGTGACACTGCAGTGCCACTCCTAGATGGGCCAGGTGTTTGTGTCGGCCACTAGGGTCGCTTAGCTTACTCACACAGCTACCTCATTGCGCCTCTTTTTTTCTTTGCGTCATGTGCTGTTTGGGGAGTGTTTTTTGGAAGGGCCATCCTGCGTGACACTGCAGTGCCACTCCTAGATGGGCCAGGTGTTTGTGTCGGCCACTAGGGTCGCTTAGCTTACTCACACAGCTACCTCATTGCGCCTCTTTTTTTCTTTGCGTCATGTGCTGTTTGAGGAGTGTTTTTTGGAAGGGCCATCCTGCGTGACACTGCAGTGCCACTCCTAGATGGGCCAGGTGTTTGTGTCGGCCACTAGGGTCGCTTAGCTTACTCACAGAGCTACCTCATTGCGCCTCTTTTTTTCTTTGCGTCATGTGCTGTTTGGGGAGTGTTTTTTGGAAGGGCCATCCTGCGTGACACTGCAGTGCCACTCCTAGATGGGCCAGGTGTTTGTGTCGGCCACTAGGGTCGCTTAGCTTACTCACACAGCTACCTCATTGCGCCTCTTTTTTTCTTTGCGTCATGTGCTGTTTGGGGAGTGTTTTTTGGAAGGGCCATCCTGCGTGACACTGCAGTGCCACTCCTAGATGGGCCAGGTGTTTGTGTCGGCCACTAGGGTCGCTTAGCTTACTCACAGAGCTACCTCATTGCGCCTCTTTTTTTCTTTGCGTCATGTGCTGTTTGGGGAGTGTTTTTTGGAAGGGCCATCCTGCGTGACACTGCAGTGCCACTCCTAGATGGGCCAGGTGTTTGTGTCGGCCACTTGGGTCGCTTAGCTTAGCCATCCAGCGACCTCGGTGCAAATTTTAGGACTAAAAATAATATTGTGAGGTGTGAGGTGTTCAGAATAGACTGAAAATGAGTGGAAATTATGCTTATTGAGGTTAATAATACTTTGGGATCAAAATGACCCCCAAAATCTATGATTTAAGCTGTTTTTTAGGGTTTTTTGAAAAAAACACCCGAATCCAAAACACACCCGAATCCGACAAAAAAAATTTGGTGAGGTTTTGCCAAAACGCGTTCGAACCCAAAACACGGCCGCGGAACCGAACACAAAACCAAAACACAAAACCCGAAAAATTTCCGGTGCTCATCACTACTGGCAATGTCAGTAAACATCTTGCAAGGTCAAGCTTCAGTATTTCCGGCACGCCTGGTCTGTCTGCTAACAACCTGCAAGGCCAAGAGCCTAATTCAGACCTGATTGTATATGTGCTAAATTTAGCACATCTACGATCAGTCTTAAGACATGCGGGCGGACGACCCGCATGTCTGAAGACTAGTCCGCCCCGCATGTCAGGCCTGACTCCCCCACCACCCTGCACAAGTAAGTACAAAAGCATCGCACAGCGGTGATGCTTTTGTACTGGATGAGTAGCTCCCAGCCAGCGCAGCTCCTGCGCGCTGGCAGGGAGCTACTCGTCGCTGCCCGGGTTGCAGCGGCTGCGTGTGACATCACTCAGCCGCCCCGCCCCCCGCCCCCCAATGGTCCGGGCATGCCTGCATTGCCCGGACCGCGCCCCCTAAATGGCGGCCATACACCATCGGCCCGCCCCCTCCCACCCAGCAACCGCCTCTGCCTGTCAATCAGGCAGAGGCAATCGCAGGGCTAAGACAGCCATGCGCAGATCAGACCTGTTCGCTGCTGTGCGAAAACGCACAGCAGCAATCAGGTCTGAATTAGCAACAAAGTTCTGACTAATCCTGCATACCAGGTCCATCTGCCAACATCCTGCAAGGCCAAGCTTTGGCCAAAACTGCATGCCTGGTCTGTCTGCTAACATCCTGCAAGGCCTAGCTTCAGCCAATCCTGCATATGTGGTCTGTCTGCTGATATCCTGCAAAGTCCAACCTACAGCCAGTCCTGCGCACCTAAACACACAAAAGAGATATCTCCCAGCGCTAAAACTAAATAGAGTAAATTGACTTAAAAATTGACTTAAAAATACTCATCAGGCATCAATCATAACAGGAGAATTATAAATTGTGAATAAAATTCTTTTATTTAGAGCAGTGGTTCTCAAACTCGGTCCTCGGGACCCCACACAGTGCATGTTTTGCAGGTAACCCAGCAGGTGCACAGGTGTATTCATTACTCGCTGACACATTTTAAAAGGTCCACAGGTGGAGCTAATTATTTCACTTGTGATTCTGTGAGGAGACCTGCAAAACATGCACTGTGTGGGGTCCTGAGGACCGAGTTTGAGAACCTGTGATTTAGAGTATAGTATAAAATAATCTCTTGTTCATTCATTCATAAAATAGTCCTAAAATGATTCTAGTGGGTCCTAATACCGGTATACTGAAAATAAAATACAAGACAATGACAAAACACACACAGAACATGTAAAACCTGTGATACGCTCTCCTAAGCGATTAACTCACAAAGTTATTGTGGATATGCTCTCAAATGTATCCAGCTATTGCATAGTATATGGTCATATACCTCCCAGACTGGAGTGATTTTCCATGTAAATGAACAGATTTGTTCTGACCAAACAGCAAACAGCAAAACAGCAGTCTTGAATATAGCCAATTCAGATTAATATCCTCTGAGTACAGTGGGTATTTTTATCCCAGGTATAGCAATTGAAGAGTCACTTACTTCAAGTCACACGGAGCCCATAAACCACGGGTTTCTGCCGGCAGACAATGAAACAGGGCGTCTCTACGATCAACTAGTTTCGCCTTCAACAGGCTTCCTGGTCTGTATCTGACATCCCGTAGCCCCAATCTTGCATACCAGACTTGACTACTAACATGCCGCAAGGCCAAGCTTCTACTGTTCAAGTATATCTGGCCTGACAGCTGTTACCATGTACGGCTGAGCTGCAGCCATTCCTGACATACTGGTGAGTCTATATCTGCCTACAGCTTACCCTATCTCTCTGCAATCCCTGGTATGAGAGGATCTCATAGGACCCAGTGGTACCGAGGTCCAATCAAGTAGTGTCTAAGTTACTAGGCATTGCCGTATCTTCTCTCCATTGTCACTACTCTATGCTACCCGGGATCTTCGGTCTGTTGGGTGAGCTCCTACTGCTGGAGGAATTAATTCTATGTGGGCCCCTAAGAACCGGTGTGCACAACAAGTACTAAGGGAACAGCGGAGGGTTGTTGACGGTGAAAAGCCTCTTGAGGGCTCTAGGAGTCTCACCCGAATAGTACTGGAGCTTCCCACAACGTCTAACAAGTCCAAGGATCTAGCCTCTTCATAACACCCTGTAGCCAGTGCAGTCACAGATTGCATCTGACTTCAATGACTTTGAGAGGGGTGGCGGACTATATCTTGAGGGTTGCAGATAGCACATTTGCCCTGTGGGTGCACCGTCTCGCATCCACCCTTATTAGCTGTTCCCGCTGCCGCCGGCTGCAGCGCTGCCCACTGTAATGTACAATAGTAGCATTGTGCCAGGCTCCTTCTCTGCCATACGCACTGCTGCTAATATACTGTACATCACAGCAGGCAGCGCTGGGCAGTCTATGAGTATCTCTCTCTCCCCTGTGTGCTCTGCTCCTCTACTGAAGTGTCTCTATTGACTTTCAGATACTAGAGCCGGCTGCTGATGAACAACACAGTTAATGTAAGCCACATCATTAACTGGGGGGGAGGGAATGAAGGTTGTTCACACACACCCCCCTCTCTTGCCCCCCTCAATGACACTGCACCCTGCTCACACACACACTCCCTGCTCACTGACACAACACTCTGCTCACACACACACTGTTCACTGGCACTACATCCTGTGGGGGGGAAGGAATGCTGAGATAGAGGAATGAGGTATAGGGGCTCTATATGGTATAATAGGTAGGGTCTCTTCCAGGACTCTACCCGGTAAAATTTGTATAAGGGGCTCTATTGTGGTGTAATGTGTGTAAGAGGCTCTGCCATGGCATAGTGTGTATAAGGGTCTTTTCTGTGGTGTAACATTTATAAGGGGCTCTGCTGTGACGTACCGTGTATTAGGGGCTCGACTGTGTGCTGTAACGTGTATAAGTGGCACTACTATGTGATGTAACCTGTATAAGGAGTAGAGATGTGCGCTGGACCATTTTCTGCTGATTTTGGTTCTAATTTGTCTACCAGTTTTGGATTTTGATCATGACTAGTTTTGGTTTTGTATTTTTTCCAAAAATTGACAAAAAAAGCAAAAATCACATAATTTGGACTTTTTTTTGTTCCTAGAGTATTATTAACCTCAATAGCATTCATTTCCACTCATTTCCAGTCAATTTTGACCACCTCACAGCCCACAATATTGTTTTCAACAATACTGGCCAAAGACTACAGCGAGCTGGCTGGTTACTAAGCGAAAGAGCAGCAGCACAAACACACAACAGTTTATAGCACATCTAAGAAACATTGCCACACAGCAGCGGCAGAAATGAAAAGTGGTGTAAGATGGACTTGTCCTTGGACCCTCCCACTCACCCTTACTTTTGGAAATTAAAAAGAACACGCACACTTTAACAAACCAAGCACTTCAACAACAGGGACTGCCACTTTTGCGGCTGAAATGCTTGGTGTGTTTGGGCCACAACAAAACAAGCTACCAATGGAGTTAAGGCAGCTTTGCTAACAGCTCTGCAGTGCCAAGATGTTATCGCCACTACCATTCTCATACTCATCAGTGGGTACATCATCCTCATACAATATCAATTCATCCCTGCTGGAATCCACCATTAAAGAAATGTCTGTACTTTGATGTAATTGCCAGTAAAGGTCTTCCTCATGGAATTTGTAGTTCATTTTGATGAGAATCATATTATCTACATTTTGAGGAAGTAGCCTCCTACGCCGATCGCTGATAAGGTTCCCGTCAAGAGCTGTCTTAACAGCAGTTTAGGCCCCTGGGCTAAGCAATGCACTGGGACCCATACCCATCCTCCAGCAGTAGGGGTGGGGATGCTATCAGCGGCAGCTCTGATGTCTCGTGGGCCGTAGGGGGTGTTCTATCTTCTGCTCAGCATGTAGGACCTGGAGAAGTAATTTCTGCTAATTACTCCTTTACTACTTTCCTGCCCAGATGATGGGAGACGGGGCAGCAAGGAGAACACTAAACTGTAGAAGAGGGCATTGGTCCCAGTACATGACGTCCAGGTCGTAGGTGGTGTTTAATACACAGGGGAGGGGTGGATAGTAGAGTGGGCTTACTATTCTTTATTTTGCAGTGGTGGGCAGCTTGCTTGACTGCAGATATCTCCAGTTCCTGGAAATATATTTCTTAGCTTTCAATGGGATAAAAAAACAAGAGAGTCCCACCTTTCAGGAGGTACTTGGGGATCAAAGTTCAGGAGCCTGAGCAATCCACCGATGAAAGTAAAAAACTGCATACCAAACGTGTGGAGCTGGAGCAGGGACCAGCTGCTGGAAGGTTGAGATCTCTGGTTCTGGGCATAGTAAAGACAAGCTGCGAATGTTCACCAAAAGGAAAGAGTCCCAGCTTTCGGAATATATCCTCAGAAAAACTCAACGTCAGGCAGAACCTGAGAGATATGGCTGGGAAGAGCAATTAACAAATAGCAGCAAAAAGACAGAGCACTTGGAAAACAGGCATTATAGTAATTACATTTTATATATAGAAAGATTACAGAAACAATTAAAATCAATATACATAGTAGTACATCATAGTACACAGTACCGGCCGGTGCATAAATTGAAAAAAAAAAAATTATTCTAAAAGTCCATGTTAGTACATGTCAGCTGCACAGTATTAGATTAAATCTTTAGAGAAAAGTCATTAGTTTGATTTTCAAACTTGTATAAAAACACATTGCCTTCAAGTTCTCATGTTAGCGATTGCAAATGGTTGGTAACAGTCAGTGTTAGTTGTAACCCGTTAGAACAAGCCATGCAATTTTAAAGCATATATCCCTGGGTTAAAAATCGACAGTGATAATTCAGGCTTCAAGTAAGGATAGTAATCACCTCCTGATATACTGCACTCCTCGCCAGATAATGCAATTTAAAAATATGTAGCCTACTTGTACTGACAGGCTGCAATCGGAGATCCGATGTAGAGTTGGGGCTTATGTCTCCCGGCTGCTGGTGCTGTAGTAACTGTTGATTAGGCAGACATCTCCAGAGATCCCCCGTCCTTAGCGGTATTGGAAGGCTTGTACAAACAAGGCAGGTACTACTGATGTAGTGTGGTGGGTGATAAGTCCTTATATTGTGTGATATAATTTGAATAACAGTCACTACTGTGCGATGTAATGTGAATAACGGACACTTCTCTGCAGTGTAATGTGAATTGGTACTATTCTGTGGCCACACCCCTTCCCCATGAAGCCATGCCCCTATATTTTTTACAAGCACCTTCGGCGCACACTGTCCCTATTTTAAATGTGGGGGGAAGGGGATACCAATTGCTATTGTGATGGCAGAATCAATTACAAAATTTCACCAAACACAAATACAGCCTATGGACACTCAAATACATCAGAACCAGAGGTTAAAGTGGGCCGGAACAGGGCGGAACTGCGTTCCGGACCCTCATTTTGCAGGCGGAACCAGTTCCGCTTCTGTCCGGCCGCCAACAACTGAGCATCAGGTCCTGGCTGCATTGTAAAGTGTGCAGCGGTCGCCAGCCAATCCCGACTCGTGGACCGGCTGCAGTACCAATCAAAAGATGGGGCACCAAATGTCAAAATCTGGCGTGAGCCTATCACAGCTCATGGACCACCAACCAATGAGATGTTGCCAAGTGGCACCTTCTCGATGGTTGGCGGCCCGTGAGCCGTGAATGGCGCACAATCGGCGACAAATTCAAAGCGTGGCCCATGCTTCTTTGAATAGCAGCTGTTCCGCGATCCAGGAAGACTGACTGGCGGCCGCTGTCAGCTTTAAGGGCCCATACACACGGTTCGTCATGTCATATAAGATTTCCTCCAACCTCCCGGCAGCTTCCCCGTTGGCAGGATAGTATTAGATATATCGTATGCAGGTTTTTTTGCATACAATGTATCTTCTACTTTCCCATCCATTTACTGCGGGATCCGACATATAATGAGTGCAGCACTCGTGATATGTTGGATCTAGGGGGATCTGATCCGATGCACACAGGAACGTGCATCGCATCGGATCGGATCGGGGGAAAAGCACCACGAAAATGCCCGATTTCACCCAATATATTGGGCCGAATGCCCGAATTGGGCTGAAATCGGGCATTATTGGTCTAGTGTATGGGGCCCTTTACACTGTAGCCGGGAACTGATGCTCCAGGCCACAGCCTCTGATCCAGGGGGTGAGAGAAGCAGGAGACCCGATGCTCCAGGCTCCCTGGACGCAGGGGGTGAGATGCGGGGTGAGAGAGAAGCAGGGGGTGAGATGGGGGAGGGGGGGAGAGAAGCAGGGGGTGAGATAGGGGAGAGAGAGGAGCAGGGGGATAGATGGAGGAGTGAGAGGTGCCGGGGTGAGATAGAAGCAGAGGCTGAAAGGGTAGCAGGGAGTGAGAGGTGCAGAGGGTAAGTAAAGGAGAGAAAGTCATAAGTCAGGTGATCAGTCATAAAGGAGAGTATATAGGGAGTAAGGGATTCATAGGATGAAGATATGGACATACTGTATGAGGAGAGGAAACAAGAAAGCAGAAGGGACACAGGGAAGACATGAGAGGTGAGCAAATGTTGTGCAACATATTATGCAATATAGTGCATTGAATCTAAAATGGGGTGGGGGGGGGGAGCACTGCTGTGGGCTTTGTGTGATGCGTAATACTTTCAGAGTGCCGAGCATTGGAGATAGATAGATATATATATATATATATATATATATATATATATATATACAAGGAATCCCTGCACTCTCACAATATCACAGCCAACTGCTGGGGTGTCTATCAGAGTCCAGCCCTGTGAGGGGCGGGGCCCATAGTACAATACAGGATATCCCACTCTCGTGGGAAAAGATAGTCTCCGGTTCTCCTGCAAAGCTGACCCATGCTGTATCGTTGACATTGCTGACTGACTGTGTATTCCTTGAGAAAGGCCCCTCCAGGGACCGAAACGTTGGAAATCGCTTTGAAACTACATTTGAACTGTGAGATTACCTTTGCATTAAATTTACCTTTTTGCTTTATTTGATATTAAGTCTGGAGAGGGCTATCTTTTCCCACGAGAGTGGGATATCCTGTATTATATATATATATATATATATATACAAATGGACAAACTGCGCAGGATAAACAACTCTCAATTCATTAAAATAGAGTGAATAGTCTCTATAAAATGTATATTGCCGCCAATTCCTGAGAGCCGTTCCAATGGCTCAGTACATGTGAAAAAAACAGAGAAAGGAAGGCGCATCCGTGAGTTAAAAAAGGTTAATTCTAAAGGTAAAAACTCACATACATCAAGGAACATAAACATCAGCTCCACTCTCAAAGACCCCCTGTGAAGGTGCTCCAGGAAAGCACCTAACAGTGTCCGGAGATGGTAATGCCAGCGGTCATCATCATCTGTGCCGTGTTCACACAAACAAAATCCTGATCTGTGTGTGCAGTGCTGTGCTCAAACGTCCCGACCGGTTTCGTCACTGAAGACTTCGTCGGGGAGGGGGGGTGCATATTGTATATATATATACTGTACACACTCAAGCACACACACACACACACACACACACACACACACACACACACACACACACACACACACACACACACACACACACAATAGTCAGTTTACTTGCGGGATATGTTGGCAAGGCTCACAATCTAATTTGTACCTATGCTGCACTTCGGGTAGCCTAGAGATTGGATATTTGAATATACTCCCCTATGGGGCTGCAAAGAATACACAATTTCAGAGTGAATTGGAGCCGATTTGTTGTGCACTTGCTGGTGTTCCAACGCTGTTGCAATGGCACATCACAAGCACTGGCCACAATTCTCCTGCAATAGAAGTGACCCCATAATCTTCTACAGGGTTCACATTTACTGATTTACTACGTCTCCGTAATCCTCACTTCAGGCACCTCACTGTGAGTCATTCTATTTTTCAATAAAGATTTTAAGGGGTATATTCAATTAGGGTTGGATCCATTCTGACATGCATTTGTCGGAATGGATCCGACAACCCCTATTCAATCTCATAGCAATTCGACTTTAATTGAGATGAGGGACCAGAGAGGGGGGAGACCAGCGGGGACATCCGCGGGCAGACGGAGGAGAGCAGCGCTACAGCAGCACTGCAGAAGGATGCGGGTGGGGGACGGGGTCCGGAGCCACTGCAGGTAGTGGAGGGGTGTGTGTGGGGGTGCCCGGAGGGAGTGCGAGTGGGGGAGGGATGGGTAATGCTTCTCCTGCTTCTCCTCCTGGAAGCAGCTAAGCTGCTGTCTTCCCTTTGGCAGTGGCTCTCCCGGAGACTCACACAGCAGCCAAGCAGCCAGTCACTATTGTTATAGCCGGTGTCCCAACGCGCCGCATTACAGGGAAGAAGATGCACTCAATAAACTACAGCTCCCAGAAGGCCTTAGCGCCGGAATGCTTCGGTACTAAGGGCTGCTGGGAGCTGTTGTTTATTTAGTGCGTCTACTTCCCTGTAATGCGGCGCGTTGGGACACCGGCGCTAACAATAGTGACTGGCTGGCAGAACTGACTGACTCTCTGAATCAATGTAAAAGGTGAGAGTGCTGTGCTGTACAGCACAGCACTGTCACCTTTTACATTGATTCAGCATCCAGACATTACCCTCCGCAATATCACCCACTCTATCCATTACATTAGCCATCTCGGGGCTTCCAGGCCGACAGCCCAGGTGCTGTGTTGCAGAGTCAGGGCCTCTGGGGATCTAGGCGCGGCTGTGGTGGGGAGGCACTTCTGTGACATCACACGCAGAGGAGGCTCCGGGGCTCAGAGAGTATGCGGCGCAGGGAGGGCTATGAAAGTCTCCCGCTGTGCCGCTTTCGTACACATCTATGCTGGTGGCCGCAGCAGCTTTTGTTCCACCTGCGACGCTGTTATGGAGTGGGGATTGTGATGCCGGAGGGGGCAGGTGGACTGGCAGCAGGACATAGGACGTTGCAGTAAAAGGATTTTTTTTTTCCTATCTACAGTGCAGAGACTTGCTGCAGATGCAGTGGCATACCCTCCAACTGTACCTTTTTGGCAGGTGCAGTACCTTTTATTTATGGTCTGTACCGATTTTTGGCTCTCCAAACTTCCATTGAAAGTATAGGAAAAGGCCTTTACCGGTGGCCATGCCCTCTTTTCGAATTTGTACCGATTTTAATGTGTAAATTGTTGGAGAGTATGTTGCTGCAGATGCAGTGGGCCTATTTTGGGGTGTGGATCTGGAGCTGCAGCTCCATCAGCCCCATTGTTAATCCTGCTCTGGAAACACACAGCAGCCAAAGGGCAGAGCCTCCCATTGGATGTAATCTGTGTGTGAGGGCGTTTCTCACACAATCAGCTGTGGACTGGGTGTGATAGACCTGCTGCTAACCCAATGAGAGCTCCTAGCCATGCCCAGCGTTAGCCACACAGTCACAGAGTGACAGATCTGGGATTTTATATAAATATATATTTATATACACTGCTCTAAAAAATAAAGGGAACACTTAAACAACACAATGTAACTCCAAGTCAATCATACTTCTGTGAAATCAAACTGTCCACTTAGGAAGCAACACTGATTGACAATCAATTTCACATGCTGTTGTGCAAATGGAATACACAACAGGTGGAAATTATAGGCAATTAGCAAGACACCCCCAATAAAGGAGTTGTTCTGCAGGTGGTGACCAGAGACCACTTCTCAGCTCCTATGCTTTCTGGCTTATGTTTTGGTCACTTTTGAAAGCTGGCGGGGCTTTCACTCTAGTGGCAGCATGAGACGGAGTCTACAAGCCACACAAGTGGCTCAGGTAGTGCAGCTCATCCAGGATGGCACATCAATGCGAGCTGTGGCAAGAAGGTTTGCTGTGTCTGTCAGCGTAGTGTCCAGAGCATGGAGGTGCTACCAGGAGACAGGCCAGTACATCAGGAGATGTGGAGGAGGCCGTAGGAGGGCAACAACCCAGCAGCAGGACTGCTACCTCCGCCTTTGTGCAAGGAGGAACAGGAGGAGCACTGCCAGAGCCCTGCAAAATGACCTCCAGCAAGCCACAAATGTGCATGTGTCTACTCAAACGATCAGAAACAGACTCCATGAGGGTGGTATGAGGGCTCGGCGTCCACAGGTGGGGGTTGTGCTTACAGCCCAACACCGTGCAGGACGTTTGGCATTTGCCAGAGAACACCAAGATTGGCAAATTCGCCACTGGCACCCTGTGCTCTTCACAGATGAAAGCAGGTTCTCACTGAGCAGATGTGACAGACGTGACAGAGTCTGGAGACGCCAAGGAGAACGTTCTGCGGCCTGCAACATCCTCCAGCATGACCGGTTTGTCAGTGGGTCAGTAATGGTGTGGTGTGGCATTTCTTTGGGGGGCCGCACAGCCCTCCATGTGCTCGCCAGAGGTAGCCTGACTGCCATTGGGTACCGAGATGAGATCCTCAGACCCCTTGTGAGACCATATGCTGGTGCGGTTGGCCCTGGGTTCCTCCTAATGCAAGACAATGCTAGACCTCATGTGGCTGGAGTGTGTCAGCAGTTCTTGCAAGACGAAGGCATTGATGCTATGGACTGGCCCGCCTGTTCCCCAGACCTGAATCCAATTGAGCACATCTGGGACATCATGTCTCGCTCCATCCACCAACGCCACGTTGCACCACAGACTGTCCAGGAGTTGGCGGATGCTTTAGTCCAGGTCTGGGAGGAGATCCCTCAGGAAACCATCCGCCACCTCATCAGGAACATGCCCAGGCATTGTATGGAGGTCATACAGGCACGTGGAGGCCACACACACTACTGAGCCTCATTTTGACTTGTTTTAAGGACATTACCTCAAAGTTGGATCAGCCTGTAGTGTGTTTTTCCACTTTAATTTTGAGTGTGACTCCAAATCCAGACCTCCATGGGTTAATAAATTTGATTTCCATTGATAATTTTTGTGTGCTTTTGTTGTCAGCACATTCAACTATGTAAAGAACAAAGTATTTAATAAGAACATTTCATTCATTCAGATCTAGGATGTGTTGTTTAAGTGTTCCCTTTATTTTTTTGAGCAGTGTATATATATATAGTTATAGTTATAGTTCTATTGACACATGCAATAAAGTGTGTTTGTCAATAAAATATATAGGATTATGTCTCCCATTTGCTAAATTAGGTCCACGTAAGATTCTAGGGATAATTAATTCTGCAACCATATGTCTGAGTTGACATCCCCATAACATTTTCAAATGTATATGCTGTGTAACTTTGCTGAAACCTGATCACAATACTCATTTGTCCTCTACCATTTGTAATCATCCTCTAGTCTTAGTAGATTATAATCGAGCATATGAGGTCTGGCAAATGTTTAACTGTCGACATGTACATGGAAACATACAATATCTATTACATTGGAGAGTACATTGCTCCTGAAGAGATACTGTGAGTTCCTGCAGAGATGGTATATAGATTTTCTGGAGGGACTGTTTCACTAAAATTTTGACCAACCCATCATTTCAGGTTGTGGGACCTCAGCCCTCAGAGACGGTGTGCAGTGTAAGATCCTCACTTGCTGAATTAATTTTACGTCCATACGTGTTAACAGAATTGTGAACAGTATATTAAGTTCCACTTTATATATGAATAAGGGCCTAATTCAGCATGGATCGCTATTCAGATAAATTGCAGTTGTCTGCAAGTAGAAAGGCGCTGCTCGACAGGAAGAAAAAATGCCCTGTACAAAATTTCAAATGCATCGCAGATTGCTCTTCACTCACAGATGCATACGCAATTCCGGGAGCATCAAAGAATCTTTGCCGTCTGAGCAAATGTGAGTAGGTCTGAGACTGCCACTAATATGAGACAGCCTTGAAGTGGTCTGCACTGACGTCAGAGACACACCCCACAAGCGCCTGGGCACACCTGCGTTTTATCTGTCACACCCAGAAAATGTCAGGTTTCCGCCCAGAAAAGCCAGCTTCCTGTCACTCAAACAGCGGCTACATTGCGTTTATGATCTGTACACAATTTCTGTCACTGTTTCCCCTCACGCGTGTGCAATGCGAACGTTACACATGCGCAGTCGTTCTATAATTGCTCAATTTGTGATTTCTCTGAATAGCGATCCATACTGAGCTAGGCCCTAAGCGGAGAGGGCCTAAGCCTAACCCTCCCTAGCATACTTACATTCAGGATGAAAATGCTGGGATTATAATGGTCAGGATGCCACTGTCGGTATTCTGACCGTCGGAATCCCATACCGTCGGCGTCCCATACCTACCCAACCCTAATTACATATCCCCACCAGACCCCATATATATATATATATATATATATATATAAAAAACAAAAGTTAAATTGGCCTCAGTGTCCTACACGATTCCTAACATGCTGGCTTGTGTGTATACATAAAGAATAGATGTCACTCAAGGACTTTTAAAGTAAAAGTCCTTGAGTGTTGTCCTTTTTCTCTGTATATGTATAATGTTGCAATTCACCCCTCCTAGTGGCCACCTGCATCTCCTCTCTGGGAGGCAGGGGTGTATGGTGCTTTGCAGGTTAGAGGGTGCTAGGCTGAAGCTTTGCCTAGGGTACAGAGCATACTTGCCCACCTTGCTGCCCCCTCCTCCGGGAAGAGGCAGCGTTGTAGGCGCATGGGGTCATGGCCGGCGGCATGACGGGCTGTCTGATGGGCGTGACGATGGGGAAGTCGGCAGTTCGGGGGCGTGACATCACGATCGCATCATCTTGGCTCCTCCCCCGCTATACAGTGCCGAGAAACTAGGCACTGTATAGCGGGGGGGGCGGAGTTACGATGACGCAATTCGGCGGGAGTTGCGTCATCGTATCCCCTCAGCTACCCACTTGTTCCCTGCTGTGGGTGGCTGCAGGGGCAAGTAGATGGCCTGACAGGGAAACCAGGTGGCTTGCACACCATTCCGGGAGTGCAGGGAGGGCCACCCGATTTTCGTGAGCCTCCCGGCCATTCCTGGGAGGGTCGGCAAGTATGGTGCAGAGAGATCTTGCACTGACCCTGCGTGATCCCAGCCCGTGTGAGTGGTTGAACGTCGCCATGATGTGAAAGGTGTTCTGCAGCAGCACTGCTCCTGCACTTCTGGTCCTATGCTCTGCCCTGGTTGATAGGGACAGCCCCATGAGTGATTGGCATAATGATGTTGTTGCAGGGTGCCGTTTTCTGCTCATACCAATAGCTGGCCATTGTCATCCTCCACATGTGATGACTGCTACCCACCTGCCTAACAGTTATTATTTATTGATCATGTTGTGCCCCTGACATTATTCCCCTCGCCTGTGGGTGTCACACAGGGAATGATCTGTACTGGAGCCTGCAGAGTCCGTGACATAACACCTCTGAAATACAATTCACTCAGTGAATAATTAAATGTATAGAGCAATCTAAATACATTTGGCTCTATTTCTATAAATGGAGCAGTCAGTGTTACTAGAAGTTCTTCTGGAAATAATGTTGTCTCCTCTTCTGTGCTGCTGGGACTAGGTACTGCCGGAATCGCATCACAGCACAACCTCCGATCTGACCTGCCTGAATGTGCTGCTGTGCATAAATACAGTATATGCATGCAGGTGTGTGCTTCTTTATACAGCACTGCACCTACATTAACCCTCACACATCCCCTGGCTGGACCTCTTGCATCTATGTTCCTATATTGTAAACCTGCTGTATTAACCTGCATCCTGTGTTCTACCTGGTTAATAAACCAATAATGGTTAAGCTATACATTGATGGACTAGCCGCTACCACCTATATCAACACCTATAGTATCTGCCAATAAATATTTCCTACTTTTCAGTTCACTGTCTATGACCAAGTGTCCACGGATCTCATTTCCATTACGCATATGTGAACCATTGATGGTTGCTGTGAGAACATACAGTGGATGGAAAGTCCTATCGATGGACAACCCTAAGTTTAGATTTGTCTCACATGACACAGTTGTGTGACAGGATGACAACTTCCCTTTCCTTACTTGGCATTCATGGGCTAACATAAGCTAGTAAGCAATCTGCAGCGTCGGACTCAGAATTAGGCCCTAAATCTTGGTATCGTTAAGGATCATGTATTTTCCATATGACAACTTTAATCTTTATACAGTATTAAATGTTTTTGTATAGTTTAGAGTAGAGATGAGCGCCTGAAATTTTTCGGGTTTTGTGTTTTGGTTTTGGGTTCGGTTCCGCGGCCGTGTTTTGGGTTCGAACGCGTTTTGGCGAAACCTCACCGAATTTTTTTTGTCGGATTCGGGTGTGTTTTGGATTCGGGTGTTTTTTTCAAAAAACACTAAAAAACAGCTTAAATCATAGAATTTGGGGGTCATTTTGATCCCAAAGTATTATTAACCTCAAAAACCATAATTTACACTCATTTTCAGTCTATTCTGAATACCTCACACCTCACAATATTATTTTTAGTCCTAAAATTTGCACCGAGGTCGCTGTGTGAGTAAGATAAGCGACCCTAGTGGCCGACACAAACACCGGGCCCATCTAGGAGTGGCACTGCAGTGTCACGCAGGATGGCCCTTCCAAAAAACCGTCCCCAAACAGCACATGACGCAAAGAAAAAAAGAGGCGCAATGAGGTAGCTGTGTGAGTAAGATTAGCGACCCTAGTGGCCGACACAAACACCGGGCCCATCTAGGAGTGGCACTGCAGTGTCACGCAGGATGGCCCTTCCAAAAAACCCTCCCCAAACAGCACATGACGCAAAGAAAAAAAGAGGCGCAATGAGGTAGCTGTGTGAGTAAGATTAGCGACCCTAGTGGCCGACACAAACACCGGGCCCATCTAGGAGTGGCACTGCAGTGTCACGCAGGATGGCCCTTCCAAAAAACCCTCCCCAAACAGCACATGACGCAAAGAAAAAAAGAGGCGCAATGAGGTAGCTGTGTGAGTAAGATTAGCGACCCTAGTGGCCGACACAAACACCGGGCCCATCTAGGAGTGGCACTGCAGTGTCACGCAGGATGTCCCTTCCAAAAAACCCTCCCCAAACAGCACATGACGCAAAGAAAAAAAGAGGCGCAATGAGGTAGCTGTGTGAGTAAGATTAGCGACCCTAGTGGCCGACACAAACACCGGGCCCATCTAGGAGTGGCACTGCAGTGTCACGCAGGATGTCCCTTCCAAAAAACCCTCCCCAAACAGCACATGACGCAAAGAAAAAAAGAGGCGCAATGAGGTAGCTGACTGTGTGAGTAAGATTAGCGACCCTAGTGGCCGACACAAACACCGGGCCCATCTAGGAGTGGCACTGCAGTGTCACGCAGGATGTCCCTTCCAAAAAAACCCTCCCCAATCAGCACATGATGCAAAGAAAAAGAAAAGAAAAAAGAGGTGCAAGATGGAATTGTCCTTGGGCCCTTCCACCCACCCTTATGTTGTATAAACAAAACAGGACATGCACACTTTAACCAACCCATCATTTCAGTGACAGGGTCTGCCACACGACTGTGACTGATATGACGGGTTGGTTTGGACCCCCCCCAAAAAAGAAGCAATTAATCTCTCCTTGCACAAACTGGCTCTACAGAGGCAAGATGTCCACCTCATCTTCACCCTCCGATATATCACCGTGTACATCCCCCTCCTCACAGATTATCAATTCGTCCCCACTGGAATCCACCATCTCAGCTCCCTGTGTACTTTGTGGAGGCAATTGCTGCTGGTCAATGTCTCCGCGGAGGAATTGATTATAATTCATTTTAATGAACATCATCTTCTCCACATTTTCTGGATGTAACCTCGTACGCCGATTGCTGACAAGGTGAGCGGCGGCACTAAACACTCTTTCGGAGTACACACTTGTGGGAGGGCAACTTAGGTAGAATAAAGCCAGTTTGTGCAAGGGCCTCCAAATTGCCTCTTTTTCCTGCCAGTATAAGTACGGACTGTGTGACGTGCCTACTTGGATGCGGTCACTCATATAATCCTCCACCATTCTATCAATGTTGAGAGAATCATATGCAGTGACAGTAGACGACATGTCCGTAATCGTTGTCAGGTCCTTCAGTCCGGACCAGATGTCAGCATCAGCAGTCGCTCCAGACTGCCCTGCATCACCGCCAGCGGGTGGGCTCGGAATTCTGAGCCTTTTCCTCGCACCCCCAGTTGCGGGAGAATGTGAAGGAGGAGATGTTGACAGGTCGCGTTCCGCTTGACTTGACAATTTTGTCACCAGCAGGTCTTTCAACCCCAGCAGACCTGTGTCTGCCGGAAAGAGAGATCCAAGGTAGGCTTTAAATCTAGGATCGAGCACGGTGGCCAAAATGTAGTGCTCTGATTTCAACAGATTGACCACCCGTGAATCCTTGTTAAGCGAATTAAGGGCTGCATCCACAAGTCCCACATGCCTAGCGGAATCGCTCCCTTTTAGCTCCTTCTTCAATGCCTCCAGCTTCTTCTGCAAAAGCCTGATGAGGGGAATGACCTGACTCAGGCTGGCAGTGTCTGAACTGACTTCACGTGTGGCAAGTTCAAAGGGCATCAGAACCTTGCACAACGTTGAAATCATTCTCCACTGCACTTGAGACAGGTGCATTCCATCTCCTATATTGTGCTCAATTGTATAGGCTTGAATGGCCTTTTGCTGCTCCTCCAACCTCTGAAGCATATAGAGGGTTGAATTCCACCTCGTTACCACTTCTTGCTTCAGATGATGGCATGGCAGGTTCAGTAGTTTTTGGTGGTGCTCCAGTCTTCTGTACGTGGTGCCTGTACGCCGAAAGTGTCCCGCAATTTTTCTGGCCACCGACAGCATCTCTTGCACGCCCCTGTCGTTTTTTAAAAAATTCTGCACCACCAAATTCAAGGTATGTGCAAAACATGGGACGTGCTGGAATTTGCCCATATTTAATGCACACACAATATTGCTGGCGTTGTCCGATGCCACAAATCCACAGGAGAGTCCAATTGGGGTAAGCCATTCCGCGATGATCTTCCTCAGTTGCCGTAAGAGGTTTTCAGCTGTGTGCGTATTCTGGAAAGCGGTGATACAAAGCGTAGCCTGCCTAGGAAAGAGTTGGCGTTTGCGAGATGCTGCTACTGGTGCCGCCGCTGCTGTTCTTGCGGCGGGAGTCCATACATCTACCCAGTGGGCTGTCACAGTCATATAGTCCTGACCCTGCCCTGCTCCACTTGTCCACATGTCCGTGGTTAAGTGGACATTGGGTACAACTGCATTTTTTAGGAGACTGGTGAGTCTTTTTCTGACGTCCGTGTACATTCTCGGTATCGCCTGCCTAGAGAAGTGGAACCTAGATGGTATTTGGTAACGTGGGCACACTGCCTCAATAAATTGTCTAGTTCCCTGTGAACTAACGGCGGATACCGGACGCACGTCTAACACCAACATAGTTGTCAAGGACTCAGTTATCCGCTTTGCAGTAGGATGACTGCTGTGATATTTCATCTTCCTCGCAAAGGACTGTTGAACAGTCAATTGCTTACTGGAAGTAGTACAAGTGGGCTTACGACTTCCCCTCTGGGATGACCATCGACTCCCAGCGGCAACAACAGCAGCGCCAGCAGCAGTAGGCGTTACACGCAAGGATGCATCGGAGGAATCCCAGGCAGGAGAGGACTCGTCAGACTTGCCAGTGACATGGCCTGCAGGACTATTGGCATTCCTGGGGAAGGAGGAAATTGACACTGAGGGAGTTGGTGGGGTGGTTTGCGTGAGCTTGGTTACAAGAGGAAGGGATTTACTGGTCAGTGGACTGCTTCCGCTGTCACCCAAAGTTTTTGAACTTGTCACTGACTTATTATGAATGCGCTGCAGGTGACGTATAAGGGAGGATGTTCCGAGGTGGTTAACGTCCTTACCCCTACTTATTACAGCTTGACAAAGGGAACACACGGCTTGACACCTGTTGTCCGCATTTCTGGTGAAATACCTCCACACCGAAGAGCTGATTTTTTTGGTATTTTCACCTGGCATGTCAACGGCCATATTCCTCCCACGGACAACAGGTGTCTCCCCGGGTGCCTGACTTAAACAAACCACCTCACCATCAGAATCCTCCTGGTCAATTTCCTCCCCAGCGCCAGCAACACCCATATCCTCCTCATCCTGGTGTACTTCAACACTGACATCTTCAATCTGACTATCAGGAACTGGACTGCGGGTGCTCCTTCCAGCACTTGCAGGGGGCGTGCAAATGGTGGAAGGCGCATGCTCTTCACGTCCAGTGTTGGGAAGGTCAGGCATCGCAACCGACACAATTGGACTCTCCTTGTGGATTTGGGATTTCAAAGAACGCACAGTTCTTTGCGGTGCTTTTGCCAGCTTGAGTCTTTTCAGTTTTCTAGCGAGAGGCTGAGTGCTTCCATCCTCATGTGAAGCTGAACCACTAGCCATGAACATAGGCCAGGGCCTCAGCCGTTCCTTGCCACTCCGTGTGGTAAATGGCATATTGCCAAGTTTACGCTTCTCCTCCGACAATTTTATTTTAGGTTTTGGAGTCCTTTTTACTGATATTTGGTGTTTTGGTTTTGACATGCTCTGTACTATGCCATTGGGCATCGGCCTTGGCAGACGACGTTGCTGGCATTTCATCGTCTCGGCCATGACTAGTGGCAGCAGCTTCAGCACGAGGTGGAAGTGGATCTTGATCTTTCCCTAATTTTGGAACCTCAACATTTTTGTTCTCCATATTTTAATAGGCACAACTAAAAGGCACCTCAGGTAAACAATGGAGATGGATGGATTGGATACTAGTATACAATTATGGACGGGCTGCCGAGTGCCGACACAGAGGTAGCCACAGCCGTGAACTACCGCACTGTACTGTGTCTGCTGCTAATATATAGACTGGTTGATAAAGAGATAGTATACTCGTAACTAGTATGTATGTATAAAGAAAGAAAAAAAAACCACGGTTAGGTGGTATATACAATTATGGACGGGCTGCCGAGTGCCGACACAGAGGTAGCCACAGCCGTGAACTACCGCACTGTACTGTGTCTGCTGCTAATATATAGACTGGTTGATAAAGAGATAGTATACTCGTAACTAGTATGTATGTATAAAGAAAGAAAAAAAAACCACGGTTAGGTGGTATATACAATTATGGACGGGCTGCCGAGTGCCGACACAGAGGTAGCCACAGCCGTGAACTACCGCACTGTACTGTGTCTGCTGCTAATATATAGACTGGTTGATAAAGAGATAGTATACTCGTAACTAGTATGTATGTATAAAGAAAGAAAAAAAAACCACGGTTAGGTGGTATATACAATTATGGACGGGCTGCCGAGTGCCGACACAGAGGTAGCCACAGCCGTGAACTACCGCACTGTACTGTGTCTGCTGCTAATATATAGACTGGTTGATAAAGAGATAGTATACTCGTAACTAGTATGTATGTATAAAGAAAGAAAAAAAAACCACGGTTAGGTGGTATATACAATTATGGACGGGCTGCCGAGTGCCGACACAGAGGTAGCCACAGCCGTGAACTACCGCACTGTACTGTGTCTGCTGCTAATATATAGACTGGTTGATAAAGAGATAGTATACTCGTAACTAGTATGTATGTATAAAGAAAGAAAAAAAAAACACGGTTAGGTGGTATATACAATTATGGACGGGCTGCCGAGTGCCGACACAGAGGTAGCCACAGCCGTGAACTACCGCACTGTACTGTGTCTGCTGCTAATATATAGACTGTGGAAGTAAATATATCAGTCTATGATGTTGATCAGAAGGTTATGGACCAATGTTCCTATATTCTTCTATCTTTCCTTCCAATTCTTTCCTTTCTTACTTCTGAAAAGTCCCCTTCAAATTTGTCGAATGTCCCTCAAAAACAAGGAAAGAACAATATTGTGTAGCAGTTCCTGGATTTGAGTGATTCTCTGAGTAATCTGGTTCGACAAGATGGTTCGTACCGTACTCACGTCTGAACGGTGGGATTCACACACATAAAGGTTTCTTTTTTGGGAAGGTTTTCTCCTGACTGGATTTGGTCGTGTTCTCTTAAATCCTCGTCAAGTGGTATCCCAACATGAAAAGTACCGAGGAGAAAAAATATCCTAATTAGTGGATATCCCACGGTATAATATATTCAGTCAGTCAACCGGAGAAATGGACTCGCGTACCGTACTCACACTCAAAGTGTATTCAATATACCCATAAAGGTATCTTTAACTGTAATTCATACTCCAACAGATAAAATAAAAAGACGTAGATGGGCAGGCGTACCCCACTTACAATCTTCTATGATGTTGTCTTGCCCGTAGCGGTTTCTTTTTCCACTTTCTTCCCAGGAAGTGGAACTCCACTATCGGCTCCCAATCTCGGTATAATGGAAATATATATCGAAAAATGGAAGTTTAATAAAAAGGAGTTTTATTGAATTCAAACAATAAAAGTATCAGCAATGGGGCAGAAAAAAACTCTAATAGGCCGACCAGAAGATGTTGATAACCATTCAAAAAAAGGTGAAATAGATCCGGATTACCTCACCTCAAAAGATGGTAGTCTGGAAGGTCTACAGGTGATGTCTGTCCCTCACACCAACGCGTTTCGACCAGAGGGTCTTTTTCAAGGTGTGTTAAGAGGGAGATTGTAGTTCTATTTATACCCCTAATGAGCAGCGGCGGTGCGGAGGAGGCTGTGGTCGGCGGTGCGGAGGATGAGGAGGCTGTGGTCGGCGGCAGTGAGGAGGAAGAACCTGTGGGCGGCAGTGTTGCGGAGAAGGCGGCTGTGGGCTGCGGTGCAGAGGAGGCGGCTGTGGTCAACAGCCTTCAGTCCGGCTCTGGTCCACCTATGACCGCCGCTATTTCAAATCTGACACGGACCGGTAGCTTGGCTAGTGGACTGGAGGCCCCAGCTCCAGGACAGTGTGGGAAGGCAGCAGTGAGAGCCGAGGAGCAGACACAGAGGAGAGCTGCTGCTGCTGCTGGGCTGATCAGCCGCCTTCTCCGCAACACTGCCGCCCACAGGTTCTTCCTCCTCACTGCCGCCGACCACAGCCTCCTCATCCTCCGCACCGCCGACCACAGCCTCCTCCGCACCGCCGCTGCTCATTAGGGGTATAAATAGAACTACAATCTCCCTCTTAACACACCTTGAAAAAGACCCTCTGGTCGAAACGCGTTGGTGTGAGGGACAGACATCACCTGTAGACCTTCCAGACTACCATCTTTTGAGGTGAGGTAATCCGGATCTATTTCACCTTTTTTTGAATGGTTATCAACATCTTCTGGTCGGCCTATTAGAGTTTTTTTCTGCCCCATTGCTGATACTTTTATTGTTTGAATTCAATAAAACTCCTTTTTATTAAACTTCCATTTTTCGATATATATTTCCATTATACCGAGATTGGGAGCCGATAGTGGAGTTCCACTTCCTGGGAAGAAAGTGGAAAAAGAAACCGCTACGGGCAAGACAACATCATAGAAGATTGTAAGTGGGGTACGCCTGCCCATCTACGTCTTTTTATTTTATCTGTTGGAGTATGAATTACAGTTAAAGATACCTTTATGGGTATATTGAATACACTTTGAGTGTGAGTACGGTACGCGAGTCCATTTCTCCGGTTGACTGACTGAATATATTATACCGTGGGATATCCACTAATTAGGATATTTTTTCTCCTCGGTACTTTTCATGTTGGGATACCACTTGACGAGGATTTAAGAGAACACGACCAAATCCAGTCAGGAGAAAACCTTCCCAAAAAAGAAACCTTTATGTGTGTGAATCCCACCGTTCAGACGTGAGTACGGTACGAACCATCTTGTCGAACCAGATTACTCAGAGAATCACTCAAATCCAGGAACTGCTACACAATATTGTTCTTTCCTTGTTTTTGAGGGACATTCGACAAATTTGAAGGGGACTTTTCAGAAGTAAGAAAGGAAAGAATTGGAAGGAAAGATAGAAGAATATAGGAACATTGGTCCATAACCTTCTGATCAACATCATAGACTGATATATTTACTTCCATAAGCTGTGCGCAGTTTGATAGTTCCCATTTTTTTAGCTAATGTTCAGGATATATGGTGTTGAGTGACACCAGGGTTCTACAAAACTGCAGCCGCTGTGAGCGCAGTGGTCCACTATCCCTGTATTTCTTGTATAATATATAGACTGGTTGATAAAGAGATAGTATACTCGTAACTAGTATGTATGTATAAAGAAAGAAAAAAAAACCACGGTTAGGTGGTATATACAATTATGGACGGGCTGCCGAGTGCCGACACAGAGGTAGCCACAGCCGTGAACTACCGCACTGTACTGTGTCTGCTGCTAATATAGACTGGTTGATAAAGAGATAGTATACTACTAATATTATATACTGGTGGTCAGGTCACTGGTCACTAGTCACACTGGCAGTGGCACTCCTGCAGCAAAAGTGTGCACTGTTTAATTTTAATATAATATTATGTACTCCTGGCTCCTGCTATAACCTATAACTGGCACTGCAGTAGTGCTCCCCAGTCTCCCCCACAATTATAAGCTGTGTGAGCTGAGCAGTCAGACAGATATATAATATATATAGATGATGCAGCACACTGGCCTGAGCCTGAGCAGTGCACACAGATATGGTATGTGACTGACTGAGTCACTGTGTGTATCGCTTTTTTCAGGCAGAGAACGGATATATTAAATAAACTGCACTGTGTGTCTGGTGGTCACTCACTATATAATATATTATGTAGTACTCCTGGCTCCTGCTATAACCTATAACTGGCACTGCAGTAGTGCTCCCCAGTCTCCCCCACAATTATAAGCTGTGTGAGCTGAGCAGTCAGACAGATATATAATATTATATATAGATAATAGATGATGCAGCACACTGGCCTGAGCCTGAGCAGTGCACACAGATATGGTATGTGACTGAGTCACTGTGTGCTGTGTATCGCTTTTTTCAGGCAGAGAACGGATTATAAATAAAAGTGGTGGTCACTGGTCACTATCAGCAAAACTCTGCACTGTACACTACTGAGTACTCCTAATGCTCCCCAAAATTAGTAAATCAAGTGTCTAAACGGAGAGGACGCCAGCCACGTCCTCTCCCTATCAATCTCAATGCACGTGTGAGAAAATGGCGGCGACGCGCGGCTCCTTATATAGAATCCGAGTCTCGCGATAGAATCCGAGCCTCGCGAGAATCCGACAGCGTCATGATGACGTTCGGGCGCGCTCGGGTTAACCGAGCAAGGCGGGAAGATCCGAGTCGCTCGGACACGTGAAAAAAAACATGAAGTTCTGGCGGGTTCGGATTCAGAGAAACCGAACCCGCTCATCTCTAGTTTAGAGCAGTTTCTAGAATTCTTTTTACTTTTTTAGCTGTAACAATACTGATCTTTCAGACGGTATCCGGTCTATAGATCTACACCAAAAAGGTCTACAATCAATAGGTCAACCACTAATTGTTGACATACATTAGGTGAACAGGGTCAAAAGGTCAACATGTAAAAGGTAGACAGTTCAAAAGGGCAGCAAGGTCAAAATGTCGACAGGGTCAGAAGGTCATCATGACAGTGGTTGACACACATGATCTATACAAGTTTTTTTTTAACATTTTTTCAACTTTTTCACACTGTACCATCCACGCGGACTACAATTGGGAATAGTAACCTGTGCCGAGGTCTGCGAGAGCAGAGCGCGGCACCTTGCCCGAAGCATGGCAAGTAAAGCGAGCCATGCGAGAGGATGCGGTACACTAATGTGGCGTGTTTGTGGCATAAAAGTGAGAAGACACCCCAAAAAAACAAATTGTGTCTACCTTTTTTTGTGTCAACCTTTCAACGATGTTGACCTTTTCTACTGTCTACCTATTAAATGTCGACCTTTTGACCCTGTCAAACTAATGCAGGTTGACTATTAGTGGTAGACCTATTGGGGGTCATTCCGAGTTGATCGCTAGCTGCTTTCGGTCACTGTGCAGCGATCAGGCAAAAAATCGGCACTTCTGCGCATGCAGCGCAATGCGCCGCGCGTCGTACTATTACAATGAACAATGTAGTTTCACACAGGGTCTAGCGAAGCTTTTCAGTCGCACTGCTGGCCACAGAGTGATTGACAGGAAGAGGGCATTTCTGGGTGTCAACTGACTGTTTTCAGGGAGTGTTCGGAAAAACGCAGGCGTGCCAGGAAAAACGCAGGTGTGGCTGGGCGAATGCAGGGCGTGTTCGTGGCATCAAAACAGGAACTGAACAGTCTGAAGTGATCGCAAGCGCTGAGTAGGTCTGAAGCTACTCTGAAACTGCACAAAATTAATTTGTAGCCGCTCTGCGATCCTTTCGTTCGCACTTCTGCTAAGCTAAACTACACTCCCAGTGGGCGGCAGAATAGCGTTTGTACGGCTGCTAAAAACTGCTAGCGAGCGAACAACTCGGAATGACCACCAATGTCTGTAGACCTTTTTAGTGTAGATCTGATAATCCACACTAGGGTCTTATACAGTGACCACATTGTCTACCACATCCTCTATGCTGGTGGCCAGCTTTTTTTATGTGTTGGTCTAACATCTCTTTGCTCCATGTTTTCTGCTGGTACTGGGCAAATAAATGTAACTAAAAAGTATTTTATAATATATATTCAGAAGTTAAGATTGCTGCATACATGCCCCAGCAAGAAGTGACAGGATTACAATTGCTAAAAGCTTAAAATAGGAAATCATAAAACATCATTGTTCATTTATTAAATCCCTTCTCCCATATTCCATTTACTCTAATTATCTAAGTGTTCTATAAAATGACAATTATGAGGATTTAAAGCACCAGATTAGTAATATAATATCTAACAACGCAGATCAGTATTAACTCTACCTAGGAGCCATGGGGTGATGAGAGACATATATAAATAATTCATGGTTAACCTTTGCCTAACATAAAACAACTCGTTCTTTAGTTTAATGAATGCGTCAGAGGTTTGAAGTCTGTGCTCTTATTTTCTACAGCCAAGAAATCCTCATGTTTAGATATGTATCAATAAATCAGTTACTTTACTAAGTAAGAGATAATTAGCATGACTATTCAATGGACAATGTTGTTTAATTTTGCATTCTATTTGTTGGCCAGGACTTGTTTACATGGCTGATTAAAGCATACCAATTCCAGCGGGCACTTGATCACTGGTGCTGCACTGCGGGTGAACTGAGCAGATACCATTCGCATGTGCAGGGAGTGAGCCTGAGGGCATGCCCTCAGTTTGATGGAAATGTAGGGGAGGGGGAGGGGGGGGAGGTCACAAGGCCATGCCTCCTTTCTTCTAGGCCATGCCCCCTTTTTTGGGCGAGACAAGGTCACTTTTCTCAAAATCAATCTGTTGGGAGTTATGATTAAAGTGTACCTCTCACCTGCTCACAATGGAGACAGCCATTTGTTGGGTTAAACCGGTATTCTGTGCACCCTACTTCATTCACAATTTAATTAGCTAAGCTCACAAAATGGCCAAATCCACTGAGTAGATAAGAGCAGATACATTTATACAGAAAATATTACAGGTAATAATGGAAAAGAAATGTTGCTCTTTTATTTAGGCTTGGTGCGCTATGTATATAAATATAATATAAACCTGGTTCCCTTCTCTGTTCCGTGCAATATGGGAGAGTGTCTGTGAGCTGGCCATACACTAGACCAACTTTCCTCCAACCATCCAACTGACCAACCGTCCAACGTATCCGTCCAACTATAATGCTGCCCCTCACACCTAACCAACTAGTTCATCATAGCAGCCACACAGAAAAACTCATGTCGGTATTTTGAAATGTCGGCATTCTCATTATGTCGACATTTTGAAGATGTCAGCATAATGAATGCTGGTATTTTGACCTTCTCTGTATTTTGACTGTCAGTCAATGGCTGTCGGGATTATGACCGCCGGTACCATGTCCATCGGTAAATCATACTGAACCTGGGCAGTGCACGCCCCCTCAGAGACCTCTGCTGGAGTCAGTGCTCGCTCCCCCTCCCTCTCTCCCTGACACTCTCTTGCTCCTCTCTCTCTTTTTACTCTCTACCTCAAGACTGTTTCTCTTTTCTCTCCCTGATGACAGTGTGCCTCTCTCTCTCCCTCAATTTCTTCCTGACACACTCCCTCTCTCTCCTCTCTCCCTGACACTGTCTCTCTCCCTGTCACTGTCTCTCTCCCGCTCTCTCCCTGACACTGTCTCCCTCACTGACACTGTCTCTCTCTCTCTCTGTCTTTCTGACACTGTCTCTCTCTCTCCAACAGTCTCTCCCCCTCTCTTTCCCCCTGATGCTGTCTCACTCTCCCCTTCACTCTCTCACACTGATGCTTTCTCACCCCCTATGACACTGTCTCTCTCTCTCTCTCCCTGACACACTCTCCCTCTTCCAGACACTGTCTCTCTCGCTCTCCCCCTGACACCATCTCTCTCTGACTCTCTCTCTCTCATTCTCTCTCTCCCTCTTTCTCTCCTAGACGCTCTCTCACTCCTTCTCTTCCTCTCCATTCTCTCTCTCTCTGACACACTCCTTGACGCTGTCTCTCTCTCTCCCCCTGACACTGTCTCTCTCCCTCTCCTTGATACTCTCTCTTACTCTTTCTCCCCTCTTTTTTTCTCTCACCCTCCCTGACACTCTCTCTCTTGCTCCCCCCTCTCTTGCTCCTTCCCCTTCTCCCTCTCTCCCTGACACCCCCTCTCTCTGACACCCTTTCTCTCTGTCCCCGACACCATTTTTGTCTCTCACTCCCCTCACTCTCTCTCTTCTGCTTCCCTCAGGGGCATTATAATGACAACGGCAGGGGGTGGGCCCTTTCAAGATTTTGCTATGGGGCCCACAAAGTTCTTGTTACACCCCTGCCTCCTAAGCAGGCAGGAGGCGACCAGTCTGAGTAAGCATTGGCGTACTCAGATGGCCGATGCAGATTTGTAAAACTGTCAGGAGGTGTCTTTTCTCTGCAGGTCCAATGATACCATGTTCTTGATAAAAGTCACTGGACTGAAACTTGAATGAATGGTCACTGTCTCTTGATTTCCATATTACAAGACCCATGAGTGCAGCAATTCGTGCATTATATTTGAGGTATTTGTTTACTTTGGAGGGCACCAGGACAGGTACCAGTGGTGTCAGTTAACTGCTATATATTTCAATAACCTCTTCAATTATATTTTAAACAAGCTAGAGGATTTAGCATCCATATGGGGAAAAAAATACTGCATCAAAGTCTGATTTATTTATTAGATAAATATCTCTGGGTTTAGTGGTATAACTTTGCTTTTAAATTCTCAAAGGCTTAAGTTGATTCTTTAGATGCAGAAAAAGATACGCCCTATTTAACTTTTTATTAAGTTTACTAACATCAGCAATAAACTCTAAAAACTTTTGTTGCCTCACAAAAAATGGACAAGAGTTAATTTGTTATTTGGTATATTGGTTTGTTAGACATCTTTCCTCCTCATCTGGAACTCACTCCCTCCCTGACTTTCTATCAGTTTCCCCAGCTTTTAACGGTCCTTAAAAAGATACATTTTTACTATAGCCTGTTAACTTTCCTCATAACTCCTCCCTCACATCTTCCACCCCTCCACCATGTCTCCCTCCCAACTCACCAGCAACTGTTTGCCCATTCCCTGTAGGAGAGGGCCCTCTTCCTTCTTGCTCGTCCCCATGCACTGACCTTGCTACAAGTGCCTTTGTCTCATTTTCCCCCTCAGCGACTCTAACTGTGCTTGCCCATCTGATGGGTGCGGGATCACTGAGAGCTGCTATGCTTTCCACCTATGACTCACTACTGACTTTTACCAGCCACAGTGAGTTGCCCTACCCTATAATGCACTTGTCCCTCTATGCAGGGCCGGTGCTAGGGTGTTCGGCGCCCCCCTGCAAACTATAAAATTGCGCCCTCCCATATTCCGTTGGCGTGCGCCGGGAAAAGGGGTGTGGTCTCACAACTAAGGGGCATGGCCACACAATAGTACCCCCATTTAAAATTACGCCACAATGTAGCACAATCTTATTAATCTTATACGTAATGCCCCACCCGTAGTAGTAGCGTCCTTATATGTAATGCACCCCAGTAGTAGTAGCATCCTTATACATAATGCACTCACAGTAGTAGTAGCATCCTCATACATAATGCCCCCCAGTAGTAGTAGCATCCTTATACGTAGTGCCCCCCCAGTAGTAGTAGCATCCTTATACGTAATGCCCCCCCAGTAGTAGTAGCATCCTTATACATAATGCACCCAGAGTAGTAGTAGCATCCTTATACGTAGTGCACCCCCAGTAGTAGACGCGTCCTTATATACGTAATGCCCCCCCCAGTAGTAGAAGCGTCCTTATACGTAGTGCACCCCCAGTAGTAGACGCGTCCTTATATACGTAATGCCCCCCCCAGTAGAAGCGTCCTTATACGTAGTGCACCCCCAGTAGTAGAAGCGTCCTTGTACGTAATTCCCCCCTAGTAGTAGTAGCGTCCTTATACGTAATGCCCCCTCCCCACAGTACTAGTAGCGTCCTTATACGTAATGGTCCCCCCAGTAGTAGCATCTTTACATGTAATGCCCCCCCCCCTGTAGTAGTAGCGTCCTTATGCATAATGCCCCACCAGTAGTAGCATCCTTATACGTAATGCCCCTCTAGTAGTGGTAGCATTGTTATACGTAATGCCCCCCGAGTAATAGTAGCGTCCTTATATATAATGCCCCCAAGTAGTAGTAGCGTTCTTATACGTAATGCTCCCCCCAGCAGTAGTAGCGTCCTTATACGTAGTGCACCCCCAGTAGTAAAAGCGTCCTTATACGTAATTCCCCATAATAGTAGTATCGTCCATATACGTAATGCCCCACAGTAGTAGTAGCGTCCTTATACATAATGCACCCCCAGTAGAAGCCTCCTTATATGCAATTCCCCCGTAGTACTAGTAGCGTCCTTATAAGTAATGCCCCCCCCAGCAGTAGTAGCGTTGTTACGCGTAATGCCCCCCCTGTAGTAGCGTCCTTATACGTAATGCACCCTCCCAGTAGTAGTAGCGTCCTTGCATGTAATGGCCTCCCCCAGTAGTAGCGTCATTATACGTAATGCCCCCCTCCCCAGTACTAGCGTCCATAAAGTGCGCGTACGCAGACATACCTCACACACACATAATGCCCCCCCCAGCAGTAGTAGCGTTGTTACGCGTAATGCCCCCCCTGTAGTAGCGTCCTTATACGTAATGCACCCTCCCAGTAGTAGTAGCGTCCTTGCATGTAATGGCCTCCCCCAGTAGTAGCGTCATTATACGTAATGCCCCCCTCCCCAGTACTAGCGTCCATAAAGTGCGCGTACGCAGGCATACCTCACACACACAATTCACACATATATACACACACATACACACCCACCCACCATATGCACACATACACACTCACCATACACACACACACCACTTATCTAAGCCAGTCTCCCTCTGTACTGCAGCCTGGTCAGTGTAGCTCCGCCCCTTCTGTCCCGTTTAGCCCCGCCCCCTTTCGGTCCGTTTAGCTCCGCCCCCTTCTGTCCCGTACTCAGCCGCTGTCACACGGGGAGGGGAGGCAGGAGGTTTTTGATTCTGCAGGCGCTGCTGCCAGTGACTGTCATACAGTGACAGACACAGCAGCAGCAGCAGGGGGGCCAGGACGGCGCAGCAGTGAAGGGATTCAGAGCAGGGAAAGCGCCTCTCTGTCCCAGCGCCTCCCTGCACTGCATCCCTTCGCTGAGCGGGTAGCGCCGGGCCTGCCTCTATGCATGTGGCTTTACTGCAATGTTTGTACTTATGCTTTGTATCCCTGTGTTGCTTACTCTGGTGCATTCTATTTATAGTGTTTACTGTACTTCTTATTAAGCCTTCCTCTTGTATAGTGCTGCACCTTGTGGCGCCGAATAAATAAAAGTTAATTATAATAAAAATAATAATACTTTTTAAAACAACAAGGATTAGACTCATTAAATACTAACCAAATCAGCGCACAATGATGACCACGTACTGCGTACAGCAGAGCCGGCCCTAGCCAATATGATGCCCTAGGCATGATTTTGGCTGATGCCCCCTAGCACCACCGCTAGTTCCGCCTCTGACCCTGCACCCCTTTCCCAGCACCATCACCCCTTACCAATAGCAGTTCTCAATTTAGTGCTCCTACCCATATATTTTAAAAAGGAACAGTGCACACATTTGGCGTGCAGTCCAAAAATGGGCGTGTTCTTGCTGGGAAGGGGCATGGTCACACAATAGTACTCCGAATTCAAATTATGCCACATAGTAGTGCACCTTTATTAACATTACATCATGAGATAGTGTCACCTATTCACGTTACATCACACAGTAGTACCACTTTACCTTATGTGCGTTACTCCTCACAGTAGTGCCCCTTATTCACATTACATCACACTGAATTGCACCTTATTCACATTACACAACACCATATTGCTCTTTATTCACATTAGACCACACAGTAGTGCCTTTTCTATGTTACGTCGCACATTAGAGCACCTTATACACATTATGCCACACATTAGTAATGCCTTTATACACATAATACACCACACAGTAATGCCCCTTACACATATGACACACATTATTAATGTCCTTATAAACATAATGCACCTTACACATTTGCCAAACTTTATTAATGCCCTTATACGCATACAGTAATGCCCCTTATACATATGCCACACATTATTAATGCCCTTATACACATGACACACAGTGTCCCTTACACATTTGCCGCACATTATTAATTCCCTTATACACATAATAACACACAGTGCCCCTTACACATATGCCGCACATTATTAATGCCCTTATACACATAATGACACACATAGTGCCCCTTACACATATGTGACTAGGATGCACAAAAAAAAAATGTTATGTGGCATGCCTATATTCTGTGTGCAACTGTGGCTGTATCTGCCTATGAAATGCTATGTTACAGTGATTTCCATCAATACAGTGTAACATAGCATTTCATATACAGATACAGCCGCAGTCACATATAGAATATAGGCATGCTGCATATCATTTTAATCAGCAGAAGCTGCTTGTCCCCCTAGGCATTACACATGCCCTAGGCATTTGGCTAGTTTACCTATGCCTAAGGCCGGCTCTGGCGTGCAGCATATAAACACATCTGTTCCACTTCCAAGCCAACAAGATGTCCAGACCTCCCTAGAGTACTGAGAAGACCATGCTTGGCTATAGAAGTAAGTCCTACTTCAGTCTTACTCCCGGTTTTTTATTTCTATTCAGAGTTGTAGGGGTACATTTATCAAAGGTTGGTTTTAGATCATTTTAAAACTGACTGACATCGACAGCATTAACAGTGGCAAAATACGCATATTTATCATCCGTCATGTTTCAACTTTAATTGAAACCAGACGTCGATGTCAGTTCAAACCCAACAGCACATAGAGGGGACAAACCGACGGCAACCCATTCAAATAGAAGCACTGTGCACATCACTACGATCTGTGCAGTGCTTCTTAGGGTTAACAGTCTTTATGTATCCCCTTACAGATTTCTAGCTGTACTGATGCTGTAATATTACTGTAATCCTTGTAATGCTGCTGTCACAATTATTAATATAATGTATTAAAGAAATGCATATGAAGTTATTGCCTGCTGTATAGTCACATTGGTGACGGGATACATACGATATGCCGAAAGATGGGATGGCGGTTGTCAGTATCCCGACAGCGGCATCCCGTCTGCTGGAATACCGGCGGCGAGGCAACAAGTACCCTCGCAGGCTTGTTGCGCTCGCCACGCCTTGGGCCCAGGTTCTATTCCCACTCGGTTGGTGGGTCCATGCCCACCAACGGTCAGAGGTCGGGATGTCGGCTGTTGGTTTATCGGCGTGTGTCGGGATTCCGGCGTCGATCTCCTGAATGCCGGCATCCCGACAGCCCGTAAACTGACTGCAGCCCTTTGTGATGGGATGTAGGTATGTGAGCTGCGGTCTCCACATTACCAGCACCTACATACCGCCCACTCACAATCCCGCCGGTCAGCATGCTGACCAACAGGGGCTATTCCCACTCGTGGGTGTCCATGACACCCATAGAGTGGGAATAGAACCTGTGGCGAGCATAGCAATCCACTGAGCCCGCAAGGGGCTTTGTTGTGCTCGCCCCCCCCCCACCGCCGGCAAACTCACTGCCGGGATCCTGCCGTCAGTATTGACATACCCAACCCCTTTGTGACAGTGTAACTATTCCTATTGCAGGTTATATAGCAGTGTCCCCTGCACTGGAGAGACCAGATTCACACTCTCAATATGTTAACCCTTTATTAACCACTCATGCACACTCACACTCATACTACATACTCACCTACTCCATGGTGCTTGTCGGTCCCCTTCTCCAGGTAGACATCCAGAGGGTTTGGTAAAAAACATAAACCACCTTCCCATCTCATGGACACGACAGTGCTGTATTTGGGGTGGGAGTTATCCTGCAGCGGTGCATGCGCGATCACAATCTCAGGGTATTGTTCACAAAAAAATACCCTGAGAATTCTCAGGTACAGAGCTATCTCAAAAGCTCTATCCCTGGAGCAATCATTAATACTGTATATCCCTGCAATGTTACAAATTTTGAAGATTTTTTTAATTGTTGCAATAAGCAATGATAAAAAAAAATCATTATTGCTGCTTGTTAATAAATATAGGGGGTTATTCAGAGTCAGTAGCAATTTACTAAAATAGCAAAACTGCTGATAAAATCGCAGACTGTGGGACGCCCAGTATAAGCCATGGCCGCCCAGCATGTGTAGTGCCACCCAGCGATGCTATTGCAATTCAATCACAATTCTTTTGTGATTGCATCGCAGAAACCTTATAATAGAGGTAGACCCCTGTATACACAGCCAGGCTGCATACGCAGGCGCACCACCGCCATGTTTCCCATCACAGAAAACGTAGGTGACATCATCCGGCCACCCTGAAAATGGCAATGACACGCCTGAGTTTCCTGCACCACTCTCCACCGCCCCTGACCACCCGCCACAAACACACTGCGATCACATCCGTCTACAAATAAGATTCTGCGCATTGAAGGCCTCTGTGTTATTCAATCATGAAATTATTTTGTATAGACGTGTGTCTGTGTCTATTTATTAGTTATCTCTCTGAATCTGAGATATTATACTGACTGTGTAAACAGTTAGTATAATATCTCAGATTCAGCAAATAACACAGAGGCCTTATTTTAACTAGAGATGAGCGCCTGACATTTTTCGGGTTTTGTGTTTTGGTTTTGGGATCGGTTCCGCGGCCGTGTTTTGGGTTCGACCGCGTTTTGGCAAAACCTCACCGAATTTTTTTTGTCGGATTCGGGTGTGTTTTGGATTCGGGTGTTTTTTTCAAAAAACCCTAAAAAACAGCTTAAATCATAGAATTTGGGGGTCATTTTGATCCCATATTATTATTAACCTCAAAAACCATAATTTCCACTCATTTTCAGTCTATTCTGAATACCTCACACCTCACAATATTATTTTTAGTCCTAAAATTTGCACCGAGGTCGCTGGATGACTAAGCTAAGCGACCCTAGTGGCCGGCACAAACACCTGGCCCATCTAGGAGTGGCACTGCAGTGTCACGCAGGATGTCCCTTCCAAAAAACCCTCCCCAAACAGCACATGACGCAAAGAAAAAAAGAGGCGCAATGAGGTAACTGACTGTGTGAGTAAGATAAGCGACCCTAGTGGCCGACACAAACACCGGGCCCATCTAGGAGTGGCACTGCAGTGTCACGCAGGATGGCCCTTCCAAAAAACCCTCCCCAAACAGCACATGACGCAAAGAAAAAAAGAGGCGCAATGAGGTAGCTGACTGTGTGAGTAAGATAAGCGACCCTAGTGGCCGACACAAACACCGGGCCCATTTAGGAGTGTCACTGCAGTGTCACGCAGGATGTCCCTTCCAAAAAACCCTCCCCAAACAGCACATGACGCAAAGAAAATAAGAGGCGCAATGAGGTAGCTGTGTGAGTAAGATTAGCGACCCTAGTGGCCGACACAAACACCGGGCCCATCTAGGAGTGGCACTGCAGTGTCACGCAGGATGGCCCTTCCAAAAAACCCTCCCCAAACAGCACATGACGCAAAGAAAAAAAGAGGCGCAATGAGGTAGCTGACTGTGTGAGTAAGATAAGCGACCCTAGTGGCCGACACAAACACCGGGCCCATTTAGGAGTGTCACTGCAGTGTCACGCAGGATGTCCCTTCCAAAAAACCCTCCCCAAACAGCACATGACGCAAAGAAAATAAGAGGCGCAATGAGGTAGCTGTGTGAGTAAGATTAGCGACCCTAGTGGCCGACACAAACACCGGGCCCATCTAGGAGTGGCACTGCAGTGTCACGCAGGATGTCCCTTCCAAAAAACCCTCCCCAAACAGCACATGACGCAAAGAAAAAAAGAGGCGCAATGAGGTAGCTGTGTGAGTAAGATTAGCGACCCTAGTGGCCGACACAAACACCGGGCCCATCTAGGAGTGGCACTGCAGTGTCACGCAGGATGGCCCTTCCAAAAAACACTCCCCAAACAGCACATGACGCAAAGAAAAAAAGAGGCGCAATGAGGTAGCTGACTGTGTGAGTAAGATAAGCGACCCTAGTGGCCGACACAAACACCGGGCCCATTTAGGAGTGGCACTGCAGTGTCACGCAGGATGTCCCTTCCAAAAAACCCTCCCCAAACAGCACATGACGCAAAGAAAAATAAAAGAAAAAAGAGGTGCAAGATGGAATTGTCCTTGGGCCCTCCCACCCACCCTTATGTTGTATAAACAAAACAGGACATGCACACTTTAACCAACCCATCATTTCAGTGACAGGGTCTGCCACACGACTGTGACTGATATGACGGGTTGGTTTGGACCCCCCCCAAAAAAGAAGCAATTAATCTCTCCTTGCACAAACTGGCTCTACAGAGGCAAGATGTCCACCTCATCATCATCCTCCGATATATCACCGTGTACATCCCCCTCCTCACAGATTATCAATTCGTCCCCACTGGAATCCACCATCTCAGCTCCCTGTGTACTTTGTGGAGGCAATTGCTGCTGGTCAATGTCTCCGCGGAGGAATTGATTATAATTCATTTTAATGAACATCATCTTCTCCACATTTTCTGGATGTAACCTCGTACGCCGATTGCTGACAAGGTGAGCGGCGGCACTAAACACTCTTTCGGAGTACACACTTGTGGGAGGGCAACTTAGGTAGAATAAAGCCAGTTTGTGCAATGGTCTCCAAATTGCCTCTTTTTCCTGCCAGTATAAGTATGGACTGTGTGACGTGCCTACTTGGATGCGGTCACTCATATAATCCTCCACCATTCTTTCAATGGGGAGAGAATCATATGCAGTGACAGTAGACGACATGTCCGTAATCGTTGTCAGGTCCTTCAGTCCGGACCAGATGTCAGCATCAGCAGTCGCTCCAGACTGCCCTGCATCACCGCCAGCGGGTGGGCTCGGAATTCTGAGCCTTTTCCTCGCACCCCCAGTTGCGGGAGAATGTGAAGGAGGAGATGTTGACAGGTCGCGTTCCGCTTGACTTGACAATTTTCTCACCAGCAGGTCTTTCAACCCCAGCAGACTTGTGTCTGCCGGAAAGAGAGATACAAGGTAGGCTTTAAATCTAGGATCGAGCACGGTGGCCAAAATGTAGTGCTCTGATTTCAACAGATTGACCACCCGTGAATCCTTGTTAAGCGAATTAAGGGCTCCATCCACAAGTCCCACATGCCTAGCGGAATCGCTCCATGTTAGCTCCTCCTTCAATGTCTCCAGCTTCTTCTGCAAAAGCCTGATGAGGGGAATGACCTGACTCAGGCTGGCAGTGTCTGAACTGACTTCACGTGTGGCAAGTTCAAAGGGCAGCAGAACCTTGCACAACGTTGAAATCATTCTCCACTGCGCTTGAGACAGGTGCATTCCACCTCCTATATCGTGCTCAATTGTATAGGCTTGAATGGCCTTTTGCTGCTCCTCCAACCTCTGAAGCATATAGAGGGTTGAATTCCACCTCGTTACCACTTCTTGCTTCAGATGATGGCAGGGCAGGTTCAGTAGTTTTTGGTGGTGCTCCAGTCTTCTGTACGTGGTGCCTGTACGCCGAAAGTGTCCCGCAATTCTTCTGGCCACCGACAGCATCTCTTGCACGCCCCTGTCGTTTTTTAAATAATTCTGCACCACCAAATTCAAGGTATGTGCAAAACATGGGACGTGCTGGAATTTGCCCATATTTTATGCACACACAATATTGCTGGCATTGTCCGATGCCACAAATCCACAGGAGAGTCCAATTGGGGTAAGCCATTCCGCGATAATCTTCCTCAGTTGCCGTAAGAGGTTTTCAGCTGTGTGCGTATTCTGGAAACCAGTGATACAAAGCGTAGCCTGCCTAGGAAAGAGTTGGCGTTTGCGAGATGCTGCTACTGGTGCCGCCACTGCTGTTCTTGCGGCGGGAGTCCATACATCTACCCAGTGGGCTGTCACAGTCATATAGTCCTGACCCTGCCCTGCTCCACTTGTCCACATGTCCGTGGTTAAGTGGACATTGGGTACAGCTGCATTTTTTAGGACACTGGTGACTCTTTTTCTGAGGTCTGTGTAAATTTTCGGTATCGCCTGCCTAGAGAAATGGAACCTAGATGGTATTTGGTACCGGGGACACAGTACCTCCAACAAGTCTCTAGTTGGCTCTGCAGTAATGATGGATACCGGAACCACGGTTCTCACCACCCAGGATGCCAAGGCCTCAGTTATCCGCTTTGCAGTAGGATGACTGCTGTGATATTTCATCTTCCTCGCAAAGGACTGTTGGACAGTCAATTGCATGGTGGAAGTAGTAAAAGTGGTCTTACGACTTCCCCTCTGGGATGACCATCGACTCCCAGCAGCAACAACAGCAGCGCCAGCAGCAGTAGGCGTTACACGCAAGGATGCATCGGAGGAATCCCAGGCAGGAGAGGAATCGTCAGAATTGCCAGTGACATGGCCTGCAGGACTATTGGCATTCCTGGGGAAGGAGGAAATTGACACTGAGGGAGTTGGTGGGGTGGTTTGCGTGAGCTTGGTTACAAGAGGAAGGGATTTACTGGTCAGTGGACTGCTTCCGCTGTCACCCAAAGTTTTTGAACTTGTCACTGACTTATTATGAATGCGCTGCAGGTGACGTATAAGGGAGGATGTTCCGAGGTGGTTAACGTCCTTACCCCTACTTATTACAGCTTGACAAAGGGAACACACGGCTTGACACCTGTTGTCCGCATTTCTGTTGAAATACCTCCACACCGAAGAGCTGATTTTTTTGGTATTTTCACCAGGCATGTCAACGGCCCTATTCCTCCCACGGACAACAGGTGTCTCCCCGGGTGCCTGACTTAAACAAACCACCTCACCATCAGAATCCTCCTGGTCAATTTCCTCCCCAGCGCCAGCAACACCCATATCCTCCTCATCCTGGTGTACTTCAACACTGACATCTTCAATCTGACTATCAGGAACTGGACTGCGGGTGCTCCTTCCAGCACTTGCAGGGGGCGTGCAAATGGTGGAAGGCGCATGCTCTTCACGTCCAGTGTTGGGAAGGTCAGGCATCGCAACCGACACAATTGGACTCTCCTTGTGGATTTGGGATTTCAAAGAACGCACAGTTCTTTGCGGTGCTACTGCTTTTGCCAGCTTGAGTCTTTTCATTTTTCTAGCGAGAGGCTGAGTGCCTCCATCCTCATGTGAAGCTGAACCACTAGCCATGAACATAGGCCAGGGCCTCAGCCGTTCCTTGCCACTCCGTGTGGTAAATGGCATATTGGCAAGTTTACGCTTCTCCTCCGACAATTTTATTTTAGGTTTTGGAGTCCTTTTTTTACTGATATTTGGTGTTTTGGATTTGACATGCTCTGTACTATGACATTGGGCATCGGCCTTGGCAGACGACGTTGCTGGCATTTCATCGTCTCGGCCATGACTAGTGGCAGCAGCTTCAGCACGAGGTGGAAGTGGATCTTGATCTTTCCCTAATTTTGGAACCTCAACATTTTTGTTCTCCATATTTTAATAGGCACAACTAAAAGGCACCTCAGGTAAACAATGGAGATGGATGGATACTAGTATACAATTATGGACGGACTGCCGAGTGCCGACACAGAGGTAGCTACAGCCGTGAACTACCGTACTGTACTGTGTCTGCTGCTAATATAGACTGGTTGATAAAGAGATGTAGTAGTATGTATGTATAAAGAAGAAAGAAAAAAAAACCACGGGTAGGTGGTATACAATTATGGACGGACTGCCGAGTGCCGACACAGAGGTAGCTACAGCCGTGAACTACCGTACTGTACTGTGTCTGCTGCTAATATAGACTGGTTGATAAAGAGATGTAGTAGTATGTATGTATAAAGAAGAAAGAAAAAAAAACCACGGGTAGGTGGTATACAATTATGGACGGACTGCCGAGTGCCGACACAGAGGTAGCTACAGCCGTGAACTACCGTACTGTGTCTGCTGCTAATATAGACTGGTTGATAAAGAGATGTAGTAGTATGTATGTATAAAGAAGAAAGAAAAAAAAACCACGGGTAGGTGGTATACAATTATGGACGGACTGCCGAGTGCCGACACAGAGGTAGCTACAGCCGTGAACTACCGTACTGTACTGTGTCTGCTGCTAATATAGACTGGTTGATAAAGAGATGTAGTAGTATGTATGTATAAAGAAGAAAGAAAAAAAAACCACGGGTAGGTGGTATACAATTATGGACGGACTGCCGAGTGCCGACACAGAGGTAGCTACAGCCGTGAACTACCGTACTGTGTCTGCTGCTAATATAGACTGGTTGATAAAGAGATGTAGTAGTATGTATGTATAAAGAAGAAAGAAAAAAAAACCTCGGGTAGGTGGTATACAATTATGGACGGACTGCCGAGTGCCGACACAGAGGTAGCTACAGCCGTGAACTACCGTACTGTGTCTGCTGCGACTGGATGATAAATAATGATATAAAAAATATATATATATCACTACTGCAGCCGGACAGGTATATATTATATAATGACGGACCTGCTGGACACTGTCTGTCAGCAGAATGAGTTTTTTATAGAATAAAAAAAAAAACACCACACAAGTGAAGTCACACGACGAGTGTTTAACTTTTTCAGGCAATCACACAATATAGTATACTACTAACTAACTATACTGGTGGTCAGTGTGGTCAGGTCACTGGTCAGTCACACTGGCAGTGGCACTCCTGCAGCAAAAGTGTGCACTGTTTAATTTTAATATAATATGTACTCCTGGCTCCTGCTATAACCTATAACTATTAACTGGCACTGCAGTGCTCCCCAGTCTCCCCCACAATTATAAGCTGTGTGAGCTGAGCACAGTCAGATATATATACATAGATGATGCAGCACACTGGGCTGAGCAGTGCACACAGATATGGTATGTGACTGAGTCACTGTGTGTATCGTTTTTTTCAGGCAGAGAACGGATATATTAAATAAAACTGCACTGTCTGGTGGTCACTGTGGTCTGTCACTAGTAAACTCTGCACTCTCTACACTTCTACAGTACTCCTAAGCTCCAGTAAATCAGGTCAATCTCTCTCTCTCTCTCTTCTAATCTAAATGGAGAGGACGCCAGCCACGTCCTCTCCCTATCAATCTCAATGCACGTGTGAAAATGGCGGCGACGCGCGGCTCCTTATATAGAATCCGAGTCTCGCGAGAATCCGACAGCGTCATGATGACGTTCGGGCGCGCTCGGGTTAACCGAGCAAGGCGGGAAGATCCGAGTCGCTCGGACCCGTGAAAAAAAACATGAAGTTCGTGCGGGTTCGGATTCAGAGAAACCGAACCCGCTCATCTCTAATTTTAACCACATATTCTTTATCTTTTCACTTACCTTTCTGATTTTATGTATTCCGCTAGTTTTTATCCTAGGTAATAATGTATGAAAAGTTATGTTTTATTAATGTCAATCATCGTGCACCACCTTAGGGCAATCGATTTCCTCCTTCCCCTTACTCCTGGTTGTAAATTGATTGACAGAAAGCTAACATTTGGGGGTGGTAACTGCCAGTTTTCTGGGAGTGTTAGGAAAAACACAGCCATTCCTAAGCATTTTCAGGGCAGGTGTGTGACGTCAGCACCGGCCCAATCAGCCTGTTTCTTTCGCACTGTAAGAGTAAGTCCTGGGCTATGCACAGACTGGAAAATCATTTGTGGTGGTGAGTTGCGAACGGATTTGTAGCTGGCCGGCGATTGGAAAGTTTTCGCACAGCGTGCAGAGACTTGCACGGGGCGGTTAGTTCACTCTGTCTGGGTGGCGAACAATCCGATCGCAAACCTCTGCAAATTCGCAGAGGGGCAATCAGGTCCGAATTAGCCCCTAAGCACACTAAGGGCCTAATTCAGCATGGATTGCTATTCAGAGAAATTGCAAATTGAGTGATTATGGAATGACTGTGCATGCATAGCGTTTGCATAACGCACGTGCAAGGGGTAATAGCAACAGAAATTGGGTACAGATCATAATCGCAATGTAGCCGATGTTTGACTGACAGGAAACTGGCGTTTCTGGGCAGAAATCTGACGTTTTATGGGTGTGTCAGAAAAAACGTAGGCGTGCCCATGCATTTTTGGGGAGGGTATTTGACGTCAGTGCAGAGCACTTCCAGGCCGTCTTAGTCGCAGATTAGTGGCAGCCTCGGACATGCTCAAATTTGCTCAGACGGCAAAGATTATTCGACATTTCGGGAATTGCGTATGCAACTGTGATGCATTCGCAATTTTGCATGGAGTGTTTTTTCTTCCTTTCGGTGAGGCGCCTTTCTACTCGCAGACAACTGCCATTTCTCTGAATAGCGATCCAAGCTGAATTAGGCCCTATGATAAAATACTTCTAGTCCAATCTCATGAAAAGATTCCTTAATCGAGTAATCATGGGACAAGGCAGTTTGTTGTTTAAGTTGTCTTGTGAACTAACACATGACTCCATAACAAGCAATCAATATAAAAATCCTCTTTGAAAGCATTCATAAATAAATAAAAAAAATGCTTTTTGGTATATTTATATATGAATAGCTATGATTAGTGTTGCCTCATGACCAGTGTTTTACCGATCTAGGGGCTAATTCAGAGTTGATCGCAGCAGCAAATTTGTTAGCAGTTGGACAAAACCATGGGCCTCATTCTGAGTTGATCACTCGCTAGCTGCTTTTAGCAGCAGTGCACACGCTAGGCCGCCGCCCTCTGGGAGTGTACCTTAGCTTAGCAGAAGTGCGAACGAAAGGTTAGCAGAACTGCTCGTAAAAATTTTCATGCAGTTTCTGAGCAGCTCCAGACCTACTCCTACCTTGCGATCACTTCAGTCAGTTTAGTTCCGGCTTTGACGTCACAAACACGCCCTGCGTTCAGCCAGCCACTCCCCCGTTTCCCTATGTACGCCTGCGATTTTTAGCACACTCCCTGAAAACAGCCAGTTACCACCCAGAAACACCCACTTCCTGTCAATCACTCACCGATTAACACAGCGACAGAAAATCGTCGCTCGGCCTTGTGTAAAACTGCATAGTTTTGTGTGAAAATACTTTGCGCGTGCGTACTGCGGCCCGTACACATGCGCAGAAATGCCGCTTTTTCACCTAATCGCCACGCTGCGACCGATAGCAGCTAACGATCAACTCGGAATGAGGGCCCATGTGCACTGCAGGGGGGGCAGATATAACATGTGCAGAGAGAGTTAGATTTGGGTAGGGTGTGTTCAAACTGAAATCTAAATTGCAGTGTAAAAATAGAGCAGCTAGTATTTACCCTGCACAGAAACAAAATAACCCACCCAAATCTAACTCTCCCTGCAAACGTTATATCTGCCCCCCCCCCTTCCCCCCTGCAGTGCACATGGTTTTGCCTAAAGGGGGGTACTCACAGAGCGATCGCTGCTTAAAATCTAAGCAACCTGACTAGATTTCTTAGATTTTAAGCAGCGATCACTCCGTGTGTACCCCCAGTCCAATCTAGCGGGTCGCTCACTTCACCCGCTGGGTGAAGTGAGCGGCCTCCCCGTCTTCCCCCGCACGCTCAGCACACATCGCGCTATGCTGAGCGGTGGGAGAGATGTGTGCTGAGCGGTTCGCTCAGCACACATCTCTCTCACATTGGTCAGTGAGTACTGGCCTTAACTGCTAACAAATTTGCTGCTGCGATCAACTCTGAATTACCCCCCTGGTCTATAAAAATTAAACAAAAAAGATATTTTATTAATAGAAAAAAATATTTCTATAATTTTTATCTTATTTTACAGGTTTTAGTAACCGTATTTTTATAGTGTGTAATAAAAGTACATTTTTATTACGGTAGTTTGCATTACTAGTGCAAACAGAAAAAAAATGGTATCACTTATCCAGCGCTGTTGTTTAGAGGATGGAATGCAATTTTCAATACAGGCTTTCTCTCGGAACAAAGATAATGCGGATGGTGCATATAAATAGAGAAGGAATTCATATAGTGAAGTACAGTAAAATAATCTTTTAATAATACAAACAATAAAATGTGTTTAGCTCCACATAAAATGTATTGACAGAGGTTAATCCAGAGACTAGTAATATGAGTGCAATTACCGGAGTTCTTGAACTGATAAATCAGTTCAAATCAGCATGTAAGAGGAGAGTCCCGGGTACCTCCGATGGTAGGCAATGCTGCAATCAGTCCTCTGGTATCACAGTCACAGAACCGTCCTGGGTAGCCTCTGCTGTTACCTCCGACGCGTTTCCACCCCTGGTCTGGGGTCTTTTTCAAGGAGTCAGTATGTGGAGCATTCCAAATTCAGGGTGTTTTTAAAAGGCCTTTGTCCAATAGAAATCTGGCGTTCGCAGCTGATCTAAATTACATTAATGTCCTGAATGTCCGCTATTCGGCGGTTGTCATGACGATGTTGTCACTTCCTGTAAATCTAAACTGCGTTTCCCATGGTGCACACCGCCGGGAACGTCCGTTGCCACAGCAACGCGGTATGTCACTTCCGCCCGAGGCGTTTCTTCTCGGTGTAGTTCCGTTTGTCCGTTTTGTGATATTTCCTGTGGAACAACACTACATTTCCCATAGTGCACATCTCGGGAAGCGTCCGTTACCATAGCAGCGTAATATGTCATTTCCATCCAGGGCATTTTTTGTCCTCCAGCGGCGATGCCATGTATCAGGCTGATTTCTTTATATATTATAGTTGGAAGGCTGTCCTAGAGTAGTATAAAAGTAGTGTAACAGTATAGGAGTAAGATATACTGGTTGAACACTATTATTGTATCTTATACAACACATTTTTATTTAGCTAAACAACATATACAAAGAACATTTATATGGAACACAGGTGTATAAATAAAGGTTAATGCATAGATCCTAATAAAGTGCCATTGCAATCAAAATAAAGTGCTGAATCTAGAAGGTGCTAGTGCAGGATAATAAAGGAGAGAAGGAAATGTATGTGTTAAAAATATTAACTACAACCTACTATAAAAACCATTTGATCTCAAAGTCTGAGTTAAGGCCCCCTGGTTTCAATGTCCCCAACTCAAAAATAAGTTTCATCTCTGTCTTAGCTAACTGAGAGGCCACGTCTTTTTTCCTGCGATGTCCTGAAATATGTTTAAGGCCAAAGAACCGTCTAATTTCAGATGTTTTGCTGTTGTGTTTTAGTCTGAAATGTTCTGATAAAGCGTGGGTTTGGACCGGAGTCCCTTCTTTATGTTGCGGAGATGTTCTCCTAATCGAACTTTGAGGGGTCTTGACGTTCGTCCTATATAATATAGGCCACAAGTGCACTCTATTCCATACACAACATTTTTGATGTTACATGTTATGAATTCACTTATTTTTTCTGTTTTCCCATTGATTGTTACTTCCGTCAGTTTTTTATTATCTCCTTTTATTCCTTTACAGCCGATACAGGATCCACATCTGTAGAATCCTGTAGATTGTATTGTACCGGGTTTGATTTTATCTGACGGTAGTAGGCACTTTACTACCTTTGATCCTATTGTGGGTGCCCTTCTGTAAATACATCGGGGTCTACTGGGTAATAGTTCTCCTAAGATTGGATCTCTTTTCAAGATCCCCCAGTGTTTATGCAAAATTTTCTCCAGATGTTTGTGCTGGCTATTGTAGGTGGTTATAAATGCCCAATTAAAAGCCAATGAGCTATCTTTTGCTTTGGATTTCTTGGTGAGTAAGAGCTTTCTATCAATTTTATCCACTTGGTTCGTGGCTTCTTGGATAATATTTTCTCTGTATCCCGAGGCCACAAATTTATTCTTCATCGACTCTGCCTGTTTGAGATAATTCTCATTCTTTGAGCAGTTGATTTTAATCTCCTCAATTGGCTTCCTGGAATTGATTTTAGCCAATTGGGATGGTGGCAGCTCATTGCTTGAAGAAATGTCCCTGAATCTGTTGGTTTGGTGAAGCACTTGGTGTGTAAATGGCCGTCCTCTATAAAGAGTGTGATGTCTAAAAAATTAATTGTGGTGTCACTGTCAACAAATGAGAATTCAATGTTAAAATCATTGTTGTTAAGGTAAAAGATGAACTCCTCCAGAGATTCTTTGCCGCCTTTCCATATAAAAAACACGTCATCTATGTAACGTGACCAGGACACCAGGTACTAGTGTTTGCCTGCAGCTTCGCTTGCTTGGATGTGTGTTATTGCTCAGCTGAAGTAATTTTACAAAAACAGCAGTGCCATCTAAGATTGTGATGTATATTTTATATTGCAGACATTGGGGGTAATTCTGAGTTGATCGCAGCAGCAAGTTTGTTAGCAATTGGGCAAAACCATGGGGGTAATTCCAAGTTGATCGCAGCAGGAAATTTTTTAGCAGTTGGACAAAACCATGGGGGTCATTCCGAGTTGTTCGCTTGTTATTTTTTTCTCGCAACGGAGCGATTAGTAGCTAATGCGCATGCGCAATGTCCGCAGTGCGACTGTGCCAAGTAAATTTGCTATGCAGTTAGGTATTTTACTCACGGCATTACGAGGTTTTTTCTTCGTTCTGGTGATCGTAATGTGATTGACAGGAAGTGGGTGTTTCTGGGCGGAAACTGGCCGTTTTATGGGAGTGTGTGAAAAAACGCTACCGTTTCTGGGAAAAACGCGGGAGTGGCTGGAGAAACGGAGGAGTGTCTGGGCGAACGCTGGGTGTGTTTGTGATGTCAAACCAGGAACGACAAGCACTGAACTGATGGCACTGGCAGAGTAAGTCTCGAGCTACTCAGAAACTGCACAGAGAAGTCTTTTCGCAATATTGCGAATCTTTCGTTCGCAATTTTGATAAGCTAAGATTCACTCCCAGTAGGCGGCGGCTTAGCGTGTGCAAAGCTGCAAAAAGCAGCTTGCGAGCGAACAACTCGGAATGACCCCCCATGTGCACTGCTGGGAAGGCAAATATAACATGTGCAGGGAGAGTTAGATTTGGGTGGGTTATTTTGTTTCTGTGCAGGGTAAATACTGTCTGCTTTATTTTTACACTGCAACTTAGATTGCAGATTGAACACACCACACCCAAATCTAACTCTCTCTGCACATGTTATATCTGCCCTTCCTGCAGTGCACATGGTTTTGCCCAACTGCTAAAATGTTTCCTGCTGCGATCAACTTGGAATTACCCCCCATGTGCACTGCAGGGGGGGCAGATATAACATTTGCAGAGAGAGTTAGATTTGTGTGGGTTATTTTGTTTCTGTGCAGGGTAAATAATGGCTGCTTTATTTTTACACTGCAATTTAGATTTCAGTTTGAACACACCCCACCCAAATCTAACTCTCTCTGCACATGTTACATCTGCACCCCCCCCCCCCCCCTGCAGTGCACATGGTTTTGCCCAACTGCTAACAGATTTGCTGCTGCGATCAACTCAGAATTAGGCCCATTGATCACAAAAAGTCTTTGTACAGTATTTGCAGTTTTTACCTTCAGGGATTAACATAAATAGATGCTTGCAGCTGCTAACGCGTGAGCAATCCAGGTTAAGATGCCTATGGGAGAAGCAGCTGGTTCTGAGATCTACGCTTGGAGCCCTGAGCGTTTGTACCTGCGACAGTACTCCGATAAGCAATAATCCACAGTTTTCTATTTTTTTCTGTAAACCACAAAATCCAATTCAAGGTGCAATCAATCTCACAGTCCAGTGTAAGTTCACTTTAGTCAAACAAATATTATCTTGTAGATCACAAATCCGTTGCTACTTACCCTACAGTAACACTAAAAGATTGCAATAACATGACCAGCAGCTCTATGATACGTAGTATTTGTCTTGGTGTGTATCCTTCAACTTCATGAGTCAAGAGAAGCTGCCTGATTCGTGATTAACAATTAGGGGGTATTCAATGAAGTGCCATTTTTTCGACTGGATGAAAAAACGGCACTAATTCAACACAGGGTATTCAATTGCGGGTGTTGTCGCCCGTTTTGAATCCATTTCCACCTATGCCATTTCACTTTTTTTTTTTTAAATCGGCATGGGCGAAAAGTGCACCAATGAATTTGCGAAAACACGTGTATCAGTGGCGAATTCACCGATACACATGGTTTTCGCTAGTGACGAATTTTTCGACCAGTCGAAAAAACGGCACGGACATTGTAAATGTAAATGTAAATTCCACCTAAAAATGGGCGAAAAGTACAGTTTTTTCATCTGAATACCCCCCATACAGAATATGTATCTATGTATTTATAAATGCGTGTGCAATATATGTACAGATTGTGTAGATAGATAGATCTATCTATCTAGCTGAATACCCATGCTTCGCTACAGAATTTCAAGTATTTCCATGCGTATAACTTTCATTTTGAAGGACTACCTGATAAACTAAGACCATCCATCCTCCAGCAAGGCAGCAGCCAGCAGCACCCGGAGAAAGCAGCCCAGAGACGGAGCTGGCGCCCGCTGCTGGGAACCTCCCAGGATCACCCCCTCCCCAAGCTGGACACAGTAGCCAGTGCCGGGTACACTGGCAGGGAGACATCTGCGTTACCTAGGAGCGGTGCTGCCGTGCCACCTAGTGTCAGTGGCCAGTACAGTGTCAGTAGTAGTTATAGCGGCGGTGGCTGTGCCGGGGGGTGGTCACAGGGAGCAGCGACCCTCATGCGATTTATCATCGCTGCCGCTGTGTAGCTGGGGATGGAGCCGCATTGCGCTACTGCAGATCAGTTGGCGTAAAGCGAATAATGGAGCGGAGTTAGGATGTTAAACGTGGAGAGCCTGGACCGGGTGGATCTGTGTGAGAGTCTCAAATAGAAGGCGCTAGTTAACAATAAAAATGCAAGTTTAAAACAAAAGATAAGTCCCTGTAGTTGCAAGTGAACAAGATCTCCGAGGAGCAAATCTGAGAACCTCTTTCCTTTGTCAGGAGTCTTCTCTCAAGGTGATGATGGCATGTAAAAAAACCATAAAACAATAAAAGTCAATCTTATTGTGTGATGCACATGCAAGATATTCTGAAGAAGATGGGCTAGTCCAATCAAGGAGCGTACCCTGACTCACACTTCAAGAGATGTATCACACGTATAAAGGTATCTTTTTATCCATCACAGTATTTTGGACACCAGCATGCAATAAACCCCTTAGATGGTAGGTAAGCATACCACACTGACACGCAAAACAGTTTGAATTGAAGCACATAAAGGTTTCTTTTGTGTTCAAAAACAAATGTTCTTAGCTGTTGATATGGGGTGTACCCTACTCATGAGAAAATAAGTTTTGTTCAAGCGTATCAGGGTTTCTTTCAAGGACTCAGCATACATGTGGTCATCATAATTGACATCTCCATGTGTAAAAACGAATGGTATAGAAGATAGTCCACACTCTCAGCTGGTCAACGCGTTTCGGCCCTTAATGGGCCTTTATCATGACATGCATGTTAAGGGGTGGTATCCAATATTAACACGAGAAGTTGGACCAAATAAGAATAAATATACACTGTCTCCTTATGACACTCCTTAAGTATGGAAAGGCATCTGCTACACCTTAAATAAGATAAACACTGGTATCAGTGGCGTAGACAGGGGGGGTTTCCAAGTACCTGGAAACCCCCATGAGTCGAACATTTCATTTTAGAGACTGAGACAGCTGTGTCTCCGTCTCAATAAAAGCCGCGACCGCGTTCGCAATCGCGGAGCTGCAGTATCAGAGAGCTCCGTAGCTCTCTGCACAGAGAGTCTGTGGGGAGCTGCTGGCTGCGCATACTCCACCACAGCAGCTCCCTCTATCCTCATAGTGCCGCCCGCCTGCTCTCTAAGCCCCTGCCTGGTATGTACTATATAAATATGTAAGGTTGAAGTTTGTATGTGTATGTTTTAGTGATGTGCACCGGAAATTTTTCGGGTTTTGTGTTTTGTTTTTGGGTTCGGTTCCGCGGCCGTGTTTTGGATTCGGACGCGTTTTGGCAAAACCTCACCGAAATTTTTTTGTCGGATTCGGGTGTGTTTTGGATTCGGGTGTTTTTTTCAAAAAACCCTCAAAAACAGCTTAAATCATAGAATTTGGGGGTCATTTTGATCCCAAAGTATTATTATCCTCAATAACCATAATTTCCACTCATTTTCAGTCACACCTCACACCTCACATTATTATTTTTAGTCCTAAAATTTGCACCGAGGTAGCTGTGTGACTAAGCTAAGCGACCCAAGTGGCCGACACAAACACCTGGCCCATCTAGGAGTGGCACTGCAGTGTCAGACAGGATGGCACTTGAAAAAAATACTCCCCAAACAGCACATGACGCCAGTGGCGGATCCAGGGGGGGGGGGCACCCAGGCACGTGCCCCCCCTGTCATTTTTTTTTTTTTTTTTTTTACCGACGAGAAGCTTTTTAAGCTCCTTACACTGTCCGAGTGACAGTGTGAACCTGGCTGCTGCTGCTGCTGCTGCCGCTGGTGGCTGCCTGTAGGGGGAGCTGCAGCGGAAGCGCAGCTCCTCTCAGGCAGTTCAAGGGGCCATGAGACAGAGCTACGTGAGGCAGTGGCTGCTGTCTTCGGCTCCCACAGTAATGTAAGGTGAGGAGGGGGTTCAGTTTACTATTAATGAGTGTGTGTATTGCTGTGTAAATGTATAGAATGTGTGTGTAACTATGTATATATGCTGTATGCATGTGTACTGTGTGTGCATATATGCTCTGTGTGTGTGTGTGTGTGTGTGTGTGTGTGTGTGTATGTATGTACAGTATGCTGTGTGCATGTATAGTGTGTGTGCATGCTGTGTGCATATATACTGTGTATATGTATGTACAGTGTGTGTATGTATAATATGCTGTGTGCATGTATACTATGTATGTGCATGCATACTATGTATGTATGTTTGCATGTATACCGTGTTAGTATGTATGTATGTATGTATGTATGTATGTATGTATACTGTGTGCATGTATACTGTGTGTGTGTGTGTATGATGTGTGCATGTAAACTGTGTACGCATGTATGCTGTGTACAGTATGTGTGTGTATGTCGATGTACAGATGTTCTGTGTGCGTATATATATATATATATATATATATATATATATACACAGACACACACACACACCTTGTGCACGTACGGACCCCCCCCCCCCCATGAAAATCCTGCGTTTGCCACTGATACCATACAGTAACAGGGTGCGTAGTCAGCTGTGTTAGCGTGCATTGCCTCCGTGTCCCTTACAGCAGCGCCAGTCCCGGCTCCCGGCAACGTCGCACATCTGCTGTAATTAGGATGCGACACTGCCACAGCCTGACAGGGGATCTGGGAGAAGAAAGCAGGCTTTTTTGCTGTGAGGTGGGTAGACGTAAGGGGACAGGTAGATGCTGGAAACAGGACGGGGGACAGAGGGCATAGGCGTAGGAACGGGGGGGGGGGGGGCAGCTTGACCCCCCCCACACACAAACATGATGCGTCGCCCCTTTCTGTACTAGCCGTCTGTCTCTCAATTGGTGATGTATTACTGGAGGAGGCATGGCTGTGGGCCACGCCTTCTCCCAGTAATGTATCACCATTGAGGAGACAGCTGGGTATTACAGAAGAGGGGACACCGCCCACGGGGATGCAGAGGTAAGCGCCCCCCCGCACTGAAGGAGAGCGACCAGCACCACAGCGGAGGGGAGGGAGGGGAGGGAGGGGGGGGGGGGGGTGTTTGAAGGAGAGGAGATCGGCACCACAGCAGGGGCGCCAGAATGAAATTCAAACTTGCCCCCCCAGTGTGAAATCATTCTGACGCCCCTGACAGAGGGCACTATATTAAAAACACACTGGACCACTCCAACAAAAATGGGGACTATAAAAAAAATAATTACAGAAAGGGACGCTGTAACTAAAAACACACTTGCCCTGTCCCCTACCAGGCCTGTCCCCGCACACTTGCCCTGTCCCCGCACACTCACCCTGTCCCGTACCAGGCCTGTCCCCGCACACTTGCCCTATCCCCGCACACTCACCCTGTCCCCGCACATCGCCTTGTCCCCTACCAGGCCTGTCCCTGCTCACTTACCGTCCCCGCACTCTCATCCTGTCACCCACTGCCCTAGTACTCCATGCCCCCAGCGTGATGAAAACGAGGGCGTGACGCATGGGTATGGCATTCTCTGTGAGGCCAAACCCCTTGTTACAATGCCACACTCTTCACAGGAGCATGTGCCGAACCCCCCCCCTTCCTTCCCCTATTGTGGTGCCCCCCCTGTCATTTTGTTCTGGATCCGCCCCTGCATGACGCAAAGAAAAAAAGAGGCACATCAAGGTCGCTGTGTGACTAAGCTAAGCGACACAAGTGGCCGACACAAACACCTGGCCCATCTAGGAGTGGCACTGCAGTGTCACGCAGGATGGCCCTTCAAAAAAATACTCCCCAAACAGCACATGACGCAAAGAAAAAAAGAGGCGCAATGAGGTAGCTGTGTGACTAAGATAAGCGACCCAAGTGGCCGACACAAACACCTGGCCCATCTAGGAGTGTCACTGCAGTGTCACGCAGGATGGCCCTTCAAAAAAATACTCCCCAAACAGCACATGACGCAAAGAAAAAAAGAGGCGCAATGAGGTAGCTGTGTGACTAAGATAAGCGACCCAAGTGGCCGACACAAACACCTGGCCCATCTAGGAGTGGCACTGCAGTGTCACGCAGGATGGCCCTTCAAAAAAATACTCCCCAAACAGCACATGACGCAAAGAAAAATGAAAGAAAAAAGAGGTGCAAGATGGAATTGTCCTTGGGCCCTCCCACCCACCCTTATGTTGTATAAACAGGACATGCACACTTTAACGAACCCATCATTTCAGCGACAGGGTCTGCCACACGACTGTGACTGAAATGACTGGTTGGTTTGGGCCCCCACCAAAAAAGAAGCAATCAATCTCTCCTTGCACAAACTGGCTCTACAGAGGCAAGATGTCCACCTCATCATCATCGTCCGATTCATCACCCCTTTCACTGTGTACATCCCCCTCCTCACAGATTATTAATTCGTCCCCACTGGAATCCACCATCTCAGGTCCCCGTGTACTTTCTGGAGGCAATTGCTGCTGGTTAATGTCTCCACGGAGGAATTGATTATAATTAATTTTAATGAACATCATCTTCTCCACATTTTCTGGAAGTAGCCTCGTACGCCGATTGCTGACAAGGTGAGCGGCGGCACTAAACACTCTTTCGGAGTACACACTGGAGGGAGGGCAACTTAGGTAGAATAAAGCCAGTTTCTGCAAGGGCCTCCAAATTGCCTCTTTTTCCTGCCAGTATACGTACGGACTGTCTGAGGTGCCTACTTGGATGCGGTCACTCATATAATCCTCCACCATTCTTTCAATGGTGACAGAATCATATGCAGTGACAGTAGACGACATGTCAGTAATCGTTGGCAGGTCCTTCAGTCCGGACCAGATGTCAGCACTCGCTCCAGACTGCCCTGCATCACCGCCAGCGGGTGGGCTCGGAATTCGTAGCCTTTTCCTCGCACCCCCAGTTGCGGGAGAATGTGAAGGAGGAGATGTTGACGGGTCACGTTCCGCTTGACTTGACAATTTTCTCACCAGCAGGTCTTTGAACCTCTGAAGACTTGTGTCTGCCGGAAAGAGAGAGATACAACGTAGGTTTTAAATCTAGGATCGAGCACGGTGGCCAAAATGTAGTGCTCTGATTTCAACAGATTGACCACCCGTGAATCCTGGTTAAGCAAATGAAGGGCTCCATCCACAAGTCCCACATGCCTAGCGGAATCGCTCTGTTTTAGCTCCTCCTTCAATGCCTCCAGCGTCTTCTGCAAAAGCCTGATGAGGGGAATGACCTGACTCAGGCTGGCAGTGTCTGAACTGACTTCACGTGTGGCAAGTTCAAAAGGTTGCAGAACCTTGCACAACGTTGAAATCATTCTCTACTGCGCTTGAGACAGGTGCATTCCACCTCCGTTGCCTATATCGTGGCCAGATGTATAGTCTTGAATGGCCTTTTGCTGCTCCTCCATCCTCTGAAGCATATAGAGGGTTGAATTCCACCTCGTTACCACCTCTTGCTTCAGATGATGGCAGGGCAGGTTCAGGTGTTTTTGGTGGTGCTCCAGTCTTCTGTACGCGGTGCCTGTATGCCGAAAGTGGCCTGCAATTCTTCTGGCCACCGACAGCATCTCTTGCACGCCCCTGTCGTTTTTTAAATAATTCTGCACCACCAAATTCAAGGTATGTGCAAAACATGGGACGTGCTGGAATTTGCCCAGATGTAATGCACGCACAATATTGCTGGCGTTGTCCGATGCCACAAATCCCCAGGAGAGTCCAATTGGGGTAAGCCATTCTGCGATGATCTTCCTCAGTTGCCGTAAGAGGTTTTCAGCTGTGTGCGTATTCTGGAAAGCGGTGATACAAAGCGTAGCCTGCCTAGGAACGAGTTGGCGTTTGCGAGATGCTGCTACTGGTGCCGCCGCTGCTGTTCTTGCGGCGGGAGGCAATACATCTACCCAGTGGGCTGTCACAGTCATATAGTCCTGAGTCTGCCCTGCTCCACTTGTCCACATGTCCGTGGTTAAGTGGACATTGGGTACAACTGCATTTTTTAGGACACTGGTGAGTCTTTTTCTGACGTCCGTGTACATTCTCGGTATCGCCTGCCTAGAGAAGTGGAACCTAGATGGTATTTGGTAACGGGGGCACACTACCTCAAGCAATTCTCTAGTTCCCCGTGAACTAACGGCGGATACTGGACGCACGTCTAACACCAACATAGTTGTCAAGGCCTGAGTTATCCGCTTTGCAACAGGATGACTGCTGTGATATTTCATCTTCCTCGCAAAGGACTGTTGGACAGTCAATTTCTTACTGGAAGTAGTACAAGTGGTCTTCCGACTTCCCCTCTGGGATGACGATCGACTCCCAGCAGCAACAACAGCAGCGCCAGCAGCAGTAGGCGTTACACTCAAGGATGCATCGGAGGAATCCCAGGCAGGAGAGGACTCGTCAGACTTGCCAGTGACATGGCCTGCAGGACTATTGGCTTTCCTGGGTAAGGAGGAAATTGACACTGAGGGAGTTGGTGGTGTGGTTTGCGGGAGCTTGGTTACAAGAGGAAGGGATTTACTGGTCAGTGGACTGCTTCCGCTGTCGCCCAAAGTTTTTGAACTTGTCACTGACTTATTATGAATGCGCTGCAGGTGACGTATAAGGGAGGATGTTCCGAGGTGGTTAACGTCCTTACCCCTACTTATTACAGCTTGACAAAGGCAACACACGGCTTGACACCAGTTGTCCGCATTTCTGTTGAAATAATTCCCCACTGAAGAGCTGATTTTTTTTGTATTTTGACCAGGCATGTCAATGGCCATATTCCTCCCACGGACAACATGTGTCTCCCCGGGTGCCTGACTTAAACAAACCACATCACCATCAGAATCCTCCTTGTCAATTTCCTCCCCAGCGCCAGCAACACCCATATCCTCATCCTGGTGTACTTCAACACTGACATCTTCAATTTGACTATCAGGAACTGGACTGCGGGTGCTCCTTCCAGCACTTGCAGGGGGCGTGCAAATGGTGGAAGGCGCAAGCTCTTCCCGTCCAGTGTTGGGAAGGTCAGGCATCGCAACCGACACAATTGGACTCTCCTTGGGGATTTGTGATTTAGAAGAACGCACAGTTCTTTGCTGTGCTTTTGCCAGCTTAAGTCTTTTCTTTTTTCTAGCGAGAGGATGAGTGCTTCCATCCTCATGTGAAGCTGAACCACTAGCCATGAACATAGGCCAGGGCCTCAGCCGTTCCTTGCCACTCCGTGTCGTAAATGGCATATTGGCAAGTTTACGCTTCTCCTCAGACGCTTTTAATTTTGATTTTTGGGTCATTTTACTGATCTTTTGTGTTTTGGATTTTACTTGCTCTGTACTATGACATTGGGCATCGGCCTTGGCACACGACGTTGATGGCATTTCATCGTCTCGGCCATGACTAGTGGCAGCAGCTTCAGCACGAGGTGGAAGTGGATCTTGAACTTTCCCTATTTTTTTAACCTCCACATTTTTGTTCTCCATATTTTAATGCGCACAACTAAAAGCCACCACAGGTATACAATGTAGATGGATGGATAGTATAGTATTATATTACTTATGGACGACGAGTGCACTGACGACACAGAGGTAGGTACAGCCGTGGCCTACCGTACTGCTATATATATATATATAATATACTGTATAATAATAACGGACCTGGTGGACACTGTCAGCAGACTGCTAAACTAGTATGAAGAAAAAAAAAGCCACCACAGGTATACAATGTAGATGGATGGATAGTATAGTATTATATTACTTATGGACGACGAGTGCACTGACCACACAGAGGTAGGTACAGCCGTGGCCTACCGTACTGCTATATATATATATATATATATATATATAATATACTGTATAATAATAACGGACCTGGTGGACACTGTCAGCAGACTGCTAAACTAGTATGAAGAAAAAAAAAGCCACCACAGGTAGACAATGTAGATGGATGGATAGTATAGTATTATATTACTTATGGACGACGAGTGCACTGACGACACAGAAGTAGGTACAGCCGTGGCCTACCGTACTGCTATATATATATATATAATATACTGTATAATAATAACGGACCTGGTGGACACTGTCAGCAGACTGCTAAACTAGTAGTATGAAGAAAAAAAAAGCCACCACAGGAGTGTTTTTCAGGCAGACAAACGTATACTGGACTGGTGGTCACTGTCAGCAAAACTGTGCACTGTACTCCTGCTATAACTGCTCCCCAGTCCCCACAACTAGGCAGTGTGAGCAGTGCACTCAGCACAGATATATCATGCAGCAGTGCAGCACACTGAGTGAGCACAGATATGGTGGAGCGTTTTTTTCAGGCAGAGAAACAACGGATTAAACTCACTGGTGGTATTATAATCAAAACCCTGCACTGTACTCCCTAACAGCTGCTCCCCGTCCCCAATCCTCCCCACAATTATAACTGTCACTCAGTCTTTTCTACTATAACGGAGAGGACGCCAGCCACGTCCTCTCCCTATCAATCTCAATGCACGTGTGAAAATGGCGGCGACGCGCGGCTGCTTATATAGAATCCGAATCTCGCGAGAATCCGACAGCGGGATGATGACGTTCGGGCGCGCTCGGTTAACCCGAGCTACACGGGAGAATCCGAGCACGGCTCGGGCCCATGTAAAAAGGCTGAAGTTCGGGTGGGTCGGTTTCCGAGAAACCGAACCCGCTCATCACTAGTATGTTTATGTATGTATGTATGTATGTATCTATGTATGTTTGTGTGCATGATTGTGTATGTGTTTGCTTGTGAGTGTGTGTGTATGTATGAAGGTGTGTGTGCTGTGTGTAAAAAACAAAACAAAAAGGAAAACAAATATATTTGTGTGTCTGTGTATATATACATACATACATACATACATACATACATGCATGTGTCCTGCACAGCCACATAAACAAGTAAAATGCTGGGTGCTCTCAATGTTTCAATGCCATTTATTAAAGTGGCATTGATTAAATTGCCACTTTTATAAATAGCATTGAAATGTTGATCTTATAGCTGGAGCCGCAGTGAGAATTCTTTCTTTGGGGTGACGCACCATTTCTTATATATATATATATATATATATATATATATGTGTGTAGATAAAAAGCTGTGCATTTAAACAAACTTTCCTTTAAGTATATCAGTCCATTGTTAGTGTCCTGTGTCCCGTTCCTTCTGATGTACGCTGCCGCTTCCTCCGTTAGGAATCAGAGCCACTGATTCCAATGGATTTGTAACGAAAGAAATATGGAGGGCGCAGGTATAAATAAAAAGGTTTACAGTTCCATTTATTAAGAAACAATGCTCACAGTATGCAAACAATGCAAACAGAGGGGTATATTTACTAAAATTCGTATTTTCCCGTCTGAGGTCAAAGTTCAATCACGAATGACATCGAAAGTGTAAAGTTGCAACTTTTTGAATTTATTACGACTAATTTACTAAGCTGTCGTATTCTGCATTTTCGGATTTACCGATGTCGATGTCATTCGTTTTTTTTTGCAGTGTTTTACGTGAGTGACTTGTAAAACACTGCCGACTTTAATACAATGAATCTCGGCCGGATCTGAGAGATCCGTGCTGGGCTTCATTGTGCACCTTTTAAAAAATTGAAATCAGTGTTAAAATAAAATAAAAAAATTGCGTGGGGTCCGCCCTCCTAAGCCAAACCAGCCTCGGGCTCTTTGAGCCGGCCCTGGTTGAAAAAATATGGGGAAAAAAATGATAGGGGTTCCCCCATATTTAAACAACCAGCACCGGGCTCTGCGCCTGGTCCTGGTTCCAAAAATACGGGGGACAAAAAGCGTAGGGGTCCCCCGTATTTCTGAAACCAGCACCGGGCTCCACTAGCCAGATACATAATGCCACAGCCGGGGGACACTTTTATCTAGGTCCCGGCGGCCCTGGCATTACATAACCAACTAGTCACCCCTGGCCGGGGTACCCTGGAGGAGTGGGGGCCCCTTCAATCAAGGGGTCCCCCCCCTCCAGCCACCCAAGGGCCAGGGGTGAAGCCCGAGGCTGTCCCCCCCCCCCCATCCAAGGGCTGCGGATGGGAGGCTGATAGCCTTTTTGTCAAAAAATGAATATTGTTTTTAGTAGCAGTACTACAAGTCCCAGCAAGCCTCCCCCGCAAGCTGGTACTTGGAGAACCACAAGTACCAGCATGCGGTGGAAAACCGGGCCCGCTGGTACCTGTAGTACTACTACTAAAAAAATACCCCAATAAAAACATAAGACACACACCATGAAAGTAAAACTTTAATACATACATCCACACCTCCATATACACATACTTACCTATGTTCACACGAGGGTCGGTGCTCTTCTCCATGTAGAATCCATGGTGTACCTGTTGAAAAAATTATACTCACAAAATCCAGTGTAGATGGCTCCTCTTTTAATCCATTTGTAATCCAGGTACTTTGCAAAATAACAAAACGGACACCCGACCTCGCACTGAAAGGGGCCCCATGTTTTCACATGGGACCCCTTTCCCCGAATGCCAGGAACCCCCTCTGACTTATGTCTAAGACGGTTCCATCAGCCAATCAGAGAGCGCCACGTTGTGGCACCCTCCTGATTGGCTGTGTGCTCCTGTAGTGTATGACAGGCAGCACACGGCAATGTTACAATGTAGCGCCTATGCGCTCCATTGTAACCAATGGTGGGAACTTTGTGGTCAGCGGTTGACCGAAAGTAACCTCACCGCTGACCACCGATTCCTCACCCCTTTCAGCATGTACATCCTCCTCCTCACAGAGTATTAATTCATCCTCACTGGAATCCACCATCACAGGTACCTCTGTACTTTCTGGAGGCAATTGCTGGTAAAGGTCTTCCCAGAGGAATTTATAATTCATTTTGATGAACATCTTCTCCACATTTTGTGGAAGTAACCTCCTACGCCAATCGCTGACAAGGTTACCGGCTGCACTAAACACTGTTTCGGAGTACACACTGGAGGGGGGGCAACTTTGGTAAAATAAAGCCAGTTTGTGCAAGGGCATCCAAATCGCCTCTTTTTCCTGCCAGTATACATATGGACTGTCTGACATGCCTACTTGGATGCTGTCACTCATATAATCCTCCACCATTCTTTCAATGGTGACAGAATCATATACAGTGACAGTAGACATGTCAGTAATCGTTGGCAGGTCCTTCAGTCCGGACCAGATGTCAGCACTCACTCGTGACTGCCCTGCATCACCACCAGCGGGTGGGCTGGGAAATCTTCTCCTTTTCCTCGCAGCCCCAGTTGCGGGAGAAAGTGAAGGAGGAGCTGTTGATGGGTCACGTTCCACTTGAGTTGACAATTTTCTCACCAGCAGGTCTTTGAACCTCTGCAGACTTGTGTCTGCCTGAAAGAGAGATACAACGTAGGCTTTAAACCTAGGATTGAGCACGGTGGCCAAAATGTAGTGCTCTGATTTCAACAGATTGACCACCCTTGAATCCTGGCAAAGCGAATGAAGGGCTCCATACACAAGTCCCAGAGACTTTGCGGAATCGCTCCGTCTTAGCTCCTGCTTCAATTTCTCTAGCTGCTTCTGCAAAAGCCTGATGAGGGGAATGACCTGACTCAAGCTGGCAGTGTCTGAACTGACTTCACGTGTGGCAAGTTCGAAGGGTTGGAGAACCTTGCAAAAGACGGAACTCATTCTCCACTGCGCTTGAGTCAGGTAAAATTCCCCTCCTTTGCCTATATCATAGGTGGATTTATAGGCTTGAATGACCTTTTGCTGCTCATCCATCCCCTGAAGCATATAGAGTGTTGAATTCCACCTCGTTACCACCTCTTGCTTCAGGTGATGGCAGGGTAAAGGTTCAGGAGTGTTTGCTGGCACTCCTGTCTTCGCCACGCGGTGGCTGAATGTCGAAGGTGGCTCGCAATTTTTCAGGCCACCTACAGCATCTCTTGCACCCCCCTGTCATTTTCCAAAAAAATTCTTCACCACCAAATTAATGGTATGTGCAAAACATGGGACGTGCTGGAATTTGTCCAGATGTAATGCACGCACAATATTGGTGGCGTTGTCAATTATCACAAATCCCCAGGAGAGTCTAATTGGGGTAAGCCATTGTGCGATGATGTCCCTCAGTTTCCGTAAGAGGTTGTCAGCGGTGTGCCTCTTACGGAAAGCGGTGATACATATCTTAGCCTGCCTAGGAACGAGTTGGCGTTTGCGAGATGCTGCTACTGGTGCCACTGCTGTTGTTGTTGCTGCGGGAGGCAATACATCTACCCAGTGGGCTTTCAGTCATATAGTCCTTAGAATGCCCTGTTCCACTTGTCCACATGTCCGTGGTTAAGTGGACAGTGGGTACAACTGCATTTTTTAGGACACTGAGGACACTTTTTCTGACGTCTCTGTTCATTCTTGGTATCGCCTGCCTATTGAAGTGGAACCTAGATGGGATTTGGTACCAGGGACACACTACCTCAAACAATTCTCTAAGTCCCACTGAACTAATGGCGGATACCGGATGAACGTCTAAAACCAACATAGCTGTCAAGTCCTCAGTTATCCGCTTTGCAACAGGATGACTGCTGTTTTATTTCATCTTCCTCACAAAGGACTGTTGCACAGTCAATTGCTTAGATGAAGTAGTACAAGTGGTCTTCTGACTTCTCCTCTGGGACGATGAGCAACTCCCAGCAGCAACAACAGCAGTGGCAGCAATAGCAGCAGTAGGCGTACCACTCAAGGATCCTCCAGAGGAATCCCGGTTAGGAGAAGACTCCTCAGTCTTGCCAGTGACATGGCCTGCAGGACTACTGACATTCCTGATTGAGGAGGAAGTTGACGTTGAGGGATTTGGTGGTGTGGCTTGCAGGAGCTTGGGTACAAGAGGAAGAAGGGATTTAGGTGTCAGTGGACTGCTTACACTCTTACCCAAAGTTTCACAACTTGACACTCACTTCAGATGAATGCGCAGCAGGTGAGGTATAAGGGAGGATGTTCCTAGGTGGTTAACGTCCTTACCCCTTGCTTATTACAGATTTACAGAGGCAACACACGGCTTGACACCTGTTGTCCGGATTTGTAGAGAAATAATTCCTCACCGAAGAGGTGGCTTTTTTGGTATTTTGCCCAGGCATCACAATGGATTATTCATCCCATGGACAACAGGTGTCTTCCCCAGTGCCTGATTTAAACAAACCACATCACCATCAGAATCGTCAACTTCCTCCTCAGCGCCAGCAACACTCATATCCTCATCCTGGTGTACTAGGATCTTGATCAGAGGCACCAACAGGCTCAAAGCTTTGACTGTTCCCAGAATGCACAGCGCCGCCTCCTATATCACTCCGCCTCCCAGCACAGGAGCTCAGTTTAGTTAACCAGCCCAATGCAGTAGCAGGAAAAGAGACGACAACGGTTAGTAGCCACATACACCACACTCTCAAGACAAAAGAAGTGTCAGCGGCTAATGCCATATCAACCCAAAGAAGCCAAGTGCGTCAGGGTGGGCGCCATGTGGAGCCCAGTGTACCTCGCAGAAAGAGTTTTAACAAGGGTAAGTTCTTACCATAAAACTTGTTTTCTGCTGCGGGGTACACTGGGCTCCACAAGTCTGGACAATGGGGATGTCCTAAAGCAGTTCCTTATGGGAGGGGACGCACTGTAGCAGGCACAAGAACCCGGTGTCCAAAGGAAGCATCCTGGGAAGCAGCAGTATCGAAGGCATAGAACCTTATGAACGTGTTCCCGGAGGACCACATAGCCGCCTTGCACAATTGATCAAGGGTCGCACCACGTTGGGCCACCCAAGAAGGTCCAACAGACCGAGTAGAATGGGCCGTATTGTGAACAGGAGCTGACAGACCAGCCTTCACATAAGCATGCGCAATCACCATTCTAATCCACCTGGCCAGGGTCTGCTTGTGAGCAGGCCAGCCATGTTTGTGAAATCCAAACAAAACAAAGAGAGAATCAGACTTTCAAATAGAAGCAGTTCTCTTCACATAGATACGGAGAGCCCGTACCACATCCAAAGACCGCTCTTTGGGCGACAAATCAGGAGAGACAAAAGCTGGAACCACAATCTCCTGATTAAGGTGGAACTAAGAATCCACCTTAGGTAAATATCCGGGACAAGTCCTAAGAACCGCCCAGTCACGGTGAAAAATCAGATATGGGGAACTACAAGACAAGGCACCCAAATCCGACACTCTTCTAGCAGAGGCAATAGCCAGCAAGAACACCACCTAAAGGGAAAGCCACTTAAGGTCAGCTGAACCAAGAGGTTCAAATGGAGGCTCCTGCAACACCTCCAAAACCACCGACAAGTCCCAAGGAGCCACAGGTGGGACATAGGGAGGTTGGATACGCAACACACCCTGAGGGAAAGTATGAACATCAGGTAAAGTCGCATTTTTTCTCTGAAACCACACCGACAAGGCAGAAATATGAACCTTGAGGGAGGCCAGATGCAGGCCTAAATCTAGGCCCTGCTGTAGAAAAGCCAAAAGTTTGGCAGTACTAAACTTGGAAGCGTCATAATGGTTAGATGCGCACCAAACAAAGTAGGAATGCCAGACCCGATGGTAAATCCGAGCAGAGGCCGGTTTCAGGGCCCGCAACATAGTTTTAATGACCTCTTCAGAAAAACTCTTAGCTCTTAAGACGGAAGCTTCAAGAGCCACGCCGTCAAAGACAACCGGGCTAGGTCCTGGTAGACACAGGGCCCCTGAACGAGGAGGTCTGGGCGTTGTGGAAGTAGAAGTGGACGCTCTGACGATAGGCCTTGCAGGTCTGAGAACCAGTGCCGTCTGGGCCACGCTGGAGCTATGAGAAGCAGGATTTCTCCTTCCTGCTTGAACTTCCGAATTACCCTGGGCAGGAGTGACACCGGAGGGAACACGTACGGCAGCCAAAATCTCCACGGCACTGCCAGCGCATCCACGAATGCTGCTTGAGGATCCCTTGTCCTTGCTCTGAAGACCGAAACCTTGTGATTGTGTCGAGACGCCATCAGATCCACATCTGGAAGACCCCACCTTTCCACGAGGAGTTGAAACACTTCTGGATGGAGGCCACACTCGCCAGCATGCACGTCCTGACGACTGAGAAAGTCCGCTTCCCAATTCAGGACTCCCGGAATGAATATTGCCGATATTGCTGGTAGATGGCGTCCTGTCCAACGTAGAATCCGTGAGGCTTCCTACATTGCAAAACGTCTTCGAGTGCCGCCTTGATGATTTATGTAAGCCACTGTGGTGGCGTTGTCCGACTGTACTTGAACAGGACGGTTCTGAATTAAATGCTGGGCTAGGTTCAACGCATTAAAGACCGCCCGCAATTCCAGAATGTTGATCGAGAGGAGAGATTCCTCCTTGGTCCACCGACCCTGCAAGGAGTGCTGCTCCAGCACCGCGCCCCAACCTCTTAGACTGGCATCTGTCGTCAACAGGACCCAGTTGGATATCCAGAAGGGATGGCCTCTGCACAATTGTTGGTCCTGGAGCCACCAGAGCAGCGACAGACGGACCTCCGGAGTCAAAGAGATAATTTGAGACCTGATCCGGTGAGGCAGGACGTCCCACTTGGCTAGAATCAGCTTCTGGAGGGGGAGAGAATGGAATTGAGCATACTCCACCATGTCGAATGCTGATACCATAAGGCCCAGCACCTACATTGCCGAATGTATCGACACTTGCGGACGACAAAGGAAGCAACAAATCCTGTCCTGAAGTTTCAGGACTTTCTCCTCAGACAAGAACAACCTCTGGTTGTAAGTGTCCAACAGCGCTCCCAGATGCACCATGCTCTGAGCAGGGACCAGGGAGGATTTCTTCCAGTTGATGAGCCACCCGTGGGCTTGTAGAAACCAGACCCTCATATCCAGATGACGCAGGAGAATATCTGGGGAATTTGCCAGGATTAACAAGTCGTCCAAATACGGCAGTATCCTGACCCCTTGACGGCGGAGTACAACCGTCATCACCGCCATAACTTTGGTGAAGACTCGCGGAGCCATTGTTAAACCAAAAGGTAACACCCGAAACTGGTAATGGAGGTTGCCAATAGAGAACCTCAGGTATTGTTGATGTGACACTGCTATAGGAATATGCAGGTAAGCATCCTGTATGTCCAGGGAGACCATGTAGTCCCCAGGTTCCAAGGCCAGAACTATATAGTGAAGGGTTTCCATACGGAACTTGGAAACCTTCACAAACTTGTTCAGTGCCTTGAGGTTGAGAATGGGCCGGGAGGACCCATTCGGTTTCGGGACTAGAAACAGCGGAGAATAGTACCCCCAGCCCCTCTGAGCAAGAGGCACCTGTACTATGACTCCTGTATCCAGGAGGGTCTGTACCACCGAATGCAGATTGTTTGCCTTTGTCTGGCCGACGGGACGTCTGTTTGGCAAAATCGATGAGGGGGGTCGGTTTTTGAAGGCTATGGCGTAACCTCGAGTGACGACTTCCCGTAACCAGGCATCTGAAGTGGTCTTCAACCATTCCTGGGTGTACCCTAGAAGCCGGCCCCCCACCCTGGGATCCCCCAGGGGGAGGCCCGCCCCGTCATGCGGCAGGCTTATCGGTCTTGGCTGCTGGCTGACGGGCAGCCCAGGCTCTTTTGGGCTTCGGCTTACCAGGTTTGGAAGTGCGGGCCTGCTTATGGTACGCCTGATCTTTTGCTTTACCTGAAGGACAAAAGGGGCGAAAGGATGTGCCTTTGGCCTTCGACACAGAAGGAGCTGTATTAGGCAGACAGGCAGTTTTGGCAGTAGCCAAGTCAGCCATTACCTTATCTCAGCCACAATATCCTGCGAGCCAGGACTAACGTAGTAGAGGCCTTGGCTGCTAGGATACCGGCATCAGAAGCCACCTCTTTAATATAGCGAGAAGCTGTGACAATATATGACAAGCATTGTCTAGCATGGTCAGAGGAGATTTCAGCTTCTGACTCCAAGGCCCATGCTTCAATAGCCTCTGCTGCCCATGTAGCTGCAATAGTGGGCCTTTGTGCAGCACCCGTGAGGGTGTAAATCGCTTTTAAACAACCCTCGACACGTTTATCCATAGGCTCTTTTAGAAACGTGACGGTAGTGACAGGTAGAGCTGAGGAAACCACCATCCTAGCCACATGTGAGTCTACTGGAGGAGGCGTTTCCCAATTCTTAGCTCTGGCGCGAGGGGATAGCGAGCCAGCATCTTCTTTTGAGGCACAAACTTCATACCCGGTCTTTGCCAGGGTTCCTGACGTATATCCACTAGGTGGTCAGAGTGAGGTAAAACTTGTTTAATCACTTTCTGACGCTTGAACCTATCTGGTTTCTTAGGAGGAACGGGTGGCTCGGGATCATCCGTAATCTGCAGAATTAACTTAATAGCCTCCAAAAGATCAGGAACATCCACATGTGAACTACCCTCCCCATCAGCCGTATCTGAGTCAGAACCTGTGGGGTCAGTGTATGTGCTGTCTTCATCAGACGAGGTGTCAGTGACAGCAGTGGATTGTGAGGAGACGAGCGCTCGCTTAGAGGACCTCTTGGACTTAGGCGAGCGATGGTCAGACTTTTTAGTAGTCAGGGACTAATTCAACTTCTTTAATTGAGCAGATAAATCGTCTGCCCACGGCGGGTTAGCTGCAGGGACCACATACGGTTGTACCGGCATTGGGGGTCCCATAGGGGGTGTTAGTTTATGAACTAGCGTATGCAGAAGCGTGGAAAAAGCGGCCCACGGAGGGTCAGTATGTGCCTCCATTGCCACAGTCCCACTGGGGGCAAGGAGCCCCCAGAACCAGAGCCCACAGCTGCTATATTCTCCCCATATGTGCCTGTGGCTTCAGCAACACCAGCAGTGTGTTCTGCCCCAGAACCGTTACCCTCAGAAGCATACATGCTATAACTTGCAGTATGAGGTAACACAGTACAATTATTAGCAGCACTATATCCCTAAACCCAAACCCCTGCGCAGTGTAGTCAGCACCAGCAGAGATAAAGGAAAGATATGGTGACTAAATCACAGAGAAAAATACGTAATACAGTATATCTTTGTGAAAATCCTATATTAAATAACACCTAACGCACCAAGCCCCCTCAGGTTATAGAATATAGAGATAGCAAGTTGAGTGAAAGACACGAGATGGACACCACTCAGCTATCAATGCACACACAGATAGTCACAGTTTGTACAATGCAGAGGTTATTACAGACAATAATACTGCACTGGACTAGCTTACACAGCTATATAGTCAATCGATATAACACTACACAGTAAGAAACTGGATGTATATCACAGGGTAATTGTACTATAAACCCCTGACTAAATGCACTCTTTCTTACTAACACTGACTAAAAAGGCAGGTAGAATATTTAAGTGTCATGTAAAGGCACAGCACTGACAACCAGGCGGCTTTACATAGGAGGATTTGCCCAAGCAGTCCCAGGAACAGTGAGCTGAGGAGTAATGGCGCCGCAGACACTGACAGGGAGTGAGGAAAAGACAGAGATGCAGCTCCAGGGCGGGAACACTTGCTGGAAATGGCACCCTGGGGCTGGGGGAGGGGCTTCAGGTCTAAGCCTTATCCCCCTTGCTGGCAAAACCACCGGGTACTGTGGGCGATATTAAAATCGGTTTTAAGAGAAAACCTGACATGCGCCCATGCCCTGGTGATCTATTGGGATCGCCTGTATCCACAGTGTCCACCACCAGCGCGCGCGGCCCGCCTCCCACTGACCGTGCCGGATCGCGATAAGGGTCCCGCGAGCGGGACCCACTTACCACCTCCCGAAGCGCGGCCACGCGATCCTGGAGAGCCCCAGCCGTGTGTGTCTAACATGAAGAAAACCGGAGCCTCCGCTGTAGGTACCCGGCAACCAGGGCTCGGGAGTGTACAGCGCCGCTGGGGAGAGCTGGAGCTGCAGCAGTGAATGTCACAAGACATTTACCACCGCTGCTGCCCTTGAAGTCTTCACTTTTTACCTCATAAAAAGCTTTTCTCAGGGCTGCTTGGAGCAGCCCCTCTGTTAAGTGCCTGCTTACTGCAGCACCAACTGACAAACTGAGCTCCTGTGCTGGGAGGCGGGGTGATACAGGAGGCGGCGCTGTGCATTCTGGGAACAGTCAAAGCTTTGAGCCTGTTGGCGCCTCGGATCAAGATCCTACTCTACACCCCATTGTCCAGACTTGTGGAGCCCAGTGTACCCCGCAGCAGAAATGTGTTTAGTGTTTTAATAAAACAATCATCTCCTAACTGTCATACCTCAGTCTTTGTTGTTTAAGTGATTTTATTACTATTCTTAAGTAATTTTGCATAAATGGTTAAGATTCCCAATTACCTGTCGCAAATCCGCTGTACCTTTCTTGCATTGAAATTAAAAAACACACAATCAAATGTGATCAAACTTTTTCTTTTATTTTGTAAATGTATTTTTTTTAATCAAAATTGTGATAAACTTTCTGTTTTAAACAAATTGTTAAAAAAACTTTTGGAAGTTTTCCACCTCGTTGAGGAGGGCCCGGAGCAGGGTTGCCATTCTGCCCAGTATGGCACTGATAGCTGGGGGATCTCCAACTGCATCATCTGAAATGAATGACCCCAAAAAAAAAAAATTACTTACTCACATACATTACACATTATAGAAGCAAGGCACAAAGCACACTTTAATGACATAAAAAAAACCATCCATGATGTAGTTACTATCAGTAGCAGGGCAACACATCCAAGCATGGCCTGCAATGATTACAAAACAAAACCATGTTTAAAGTGTAGCAGACCATGCTGAGATGTGTAGTTCTTTCACATCTGGATTGTCCCGAACTTTACTTTTTTGGTGTTGGCTCAGCTTCAGCACACTGCATCTCTACATCTTCAGATGAACTACATATACTAGCATGCCCACACTCCATGAAAGGCTGCCTTACTACATTGTTGTAATGTATTGAAATTCCACATTTGTACAGTCACACTTTTACAACACATGTCCCCAGACTTGGACTGTCACACTGGGGTACAGATGAAAGCACCAGTGTCCCTAATTTCCAGCAAAAACACCCTAAAGATCAGCTTCCAGACTGTGCTCTTGAATGTTGCATTTTGGTGTACCTAAACATTGTCGACCTAGACACTGTTGATCTATGGTTCCACATCCACTCAAGGGTGTGGATCATTAGATCAACAGTGTGTAGGTATTAAATTTTTAGGTTGACCACTATAGGTCGACAGTGAGTAGTTTGACAGGGTTGGAAGGTCTACAGGGTTTTTATGTGCTAGGTCGACAGATCAAAAGATAGAAATGAGGGTATTTTGGTATGTTGTTGTCCTTTTCTTCATAGAGTGACAGGGACCCCCAATTTTTTCGCTGTGCCACCTCGCATGGCTGGCTTTGTTTGCCAGGCTTTGGACAAGGTGACTCGCTCCGCTACCGCTTAGCTACTATCCAATTTCCATTTCAATCGGAGTCCATGTGGCTCATTAATTTAAAAATTGTTTTACATTTTGTAATGTAACCAAAAAAAGACATGTTGAGCTTGTGACCTGTCGACCTAGCACATGTCGACCTACAGAGCCTGTCAACCTTCCAAACATCTCAAACTACTGACTGTCTACCTATAGTGGTTTTCATAAACGATTTAAAACTATACAGTGTCAAATGTAATTCCGGAATCCATAACATGATTTTAAAACAAAGCATTTTTGTGGGCCAAGAATGGACCCAGTACAACACTGCATGTATTTGTAATTAAATTTAAACTAGGTTAGAAATAAATTTTTAACGTAAAAATTACTTATGATCTCCTGCCAGATGTCCTGCACCCTCCACCTCCTCGGGTGCCTCTGCTGCCCATTCAGATGTGGGGGAAAGAGGATGGATTGGGGAAGGAGGTTGGATGGGGGAAGGAGGATGGATAGGTAAGGTGGTTATAGAGGGTGGGTCAGATTGAGAGGGGGAGGGGGGTTGACAGGGGGGACAAATTGAGAGGGTGAGGGGTACTGAGAGGGGGGGTCAGATTGAGAGGGGGAGGGGGGTTGTGAGTGCAGTTGGGAAAGAGAGGGGGATGGGGTTTGAGAGGGAGGTTGGGAAAGAGAGGGGGAGGGGGTTTGAGCGGGAGTTTGTGAAAGAGAGGTGGTTGGGCTTTGTGAGTGAGGTTGTGAATGAGTGGGGGAGGGGGTTTGTGAGTGTGTTTGGAAAAGAGAGGGGGATGGGGTTTGTGAGTGTGTTTGGAAAAGAGAGGGGGATGGGGTTTGTGAGTGTGTTTGGAAAAGAGAGGGGATGGGGGTTGAGAGGGAGGTTGGGAAAGAGCGGGGGATGGGGGTTGAGAGGGAGGCCAAAAGGGGACATGGGCATATATTTATAGTGTGTGGTAGCATTTCATTGGCCCAAATGTTATGTTGTCATCTTTATTGATGAACTTTATTAATCTGTGTACAATATCATGTTTTAAACATTCTTTCCTGTGCTCCCTTGAGGTCGCATCAGCGAATATTCGCAGCAGACCTAGCAACAAATCATGAAAGGCTTGTTTGAAATACAGGTTGAGTCTCCCTTATCCAAATTGCTTGGGACCAGAGGTACTTTGGATATGGGATTTTTCCGTATTTTGGAATAATTGCATACCATAATGAGATATCATGGTGATGGGACCTAAATCTAAGCACAGAATGCATTTATGTTACATATACACCTTATATACACAGCCTGAAGGTAATTTTAGCCAATATTTTTTATAACTTTGTGCATTAAACAAAGTGTGTCTACATTCACACAATTCATTTATGTTTCATATACAACTTATACACACAGCCTGAAGGTCATTTAATACAATATTTTTAATAACTTTGTGTATTAAACAAAGTTTGTGTACATTGAGCCATCAGAAAACAAAGGTTTCACTATCTCAATCTCACTCAAAAAAGTCCGTATTTCGGAATATTCCGTATTTCGGAATATATGGATATGGGATACTCAACCTGTATTAACACTAGTTAGGCATCTTTAAATTCCACATAATTTTTGTGATGTCATTTTTGTGTAATATCTTTATATATCTCCAAAACTAAATTTCAATATATATCTCTATCTCTGTCTATATATATATATATATATATTTATTTGAAGACATATATATATATATTTATATATCTTTATATATATATATATATATATATATATATATATACATGTTGAAATAACCGGCACTCCACTTCAACTCACAGACAATGCCCAGGTGCCTTCCAACGAGTTATAGCAAACCCAATAATAGTCACGAACATAGGCGGCACTCACAGGACCTTTTTCAAGCAGAATTCATAAAGAAGACAACAGAGACTCCTCTCTGATCAACGTTTCGGTTGTATTTAACCTTCGTCAGGATCACAATGCAATACAGAATAAGGTGCTTACCTAAAAAGCCTTCCTTCACCCATGCTGAGAGCCGCCATTGCGCCGCCCGCCGGGTCATCTGACGTCACAGCAATGCGACCCGCGCCTCCCGGCGCGCCCGTGTGATCGAGCGGCACCATGGCAACTGCAAAACAAAACACCACATAGTGCTCAAACAAAACATTTAAAACAATGAAAACAGCAATAGCAATTACAAAGAGACTGGTTATAGAGTATACCACAGTATCATGTGTCTAGAGACATACTATTAGATTATTACAGTCTAGTACCTATCACAAACTAACATAAACAGAATTAGAAAACCCTAAACTGTATCTATTGATTGCGTACACTGTGGCACACTGTGGTCGATAAGTCCCTAAGAGGCTAAGAGGGGGAGATCGGAATAAGGCTTTATTACAGCGGGAGGCGCGATGGATACACCGGTTAGATACGGTGTCGCCGCGCGGTCTTAATGAGGTGTTGTCATTAAAATGCTTTTTATGAAGTAGAATTAGATTATCGGTATCGACCACAGTGTGCCACAGTGTACGCAATCAATAGATACAGTTTAGGGTTTTCAAATTCTGTTTATGTTAGTTTGTGATAGGTACTAGACTGTAATAATCTAATAGTATGTCTCTAGACACATGATACTGTGGTATACTCTATAACCAGTCTCTTTGTAATTGCTATTGCTGTTTTCATTGTTTTAAATGTTTTGTTTGAGCACTATGTGGTGTTTTGTTTTGCAGTTGCCATGGTGCCGCTCGATCACACGGGCGCGCCGGGAGGCGCGGGTCGCATTGCTGTGACGTCAGATGACCCGGCGGGCGGCGCAATGGCGGCTCTCAGCATGGGTGAAGGAAGGCTATTTAGGTAAGCAATTCTGTATTGCATTGTGATCCTGACAAAGGTTAAATACAACCGAAACGTTGATCAGAGAGGAGTCTCTGTTGTCTTCTTTATGAATTCTGCTTGAAAAAGGTCCCGTGAGTGCCGCCTATGTTCGTGACTATATATCTATATATATATACATATATATATATATATATATATACTATATTTTTATATTAAACCATAACTAAAATATTAAACACATATATATATATATATATATATATATATATCTATCTATCTATCCATATAAATATATATATATATATATATATATATATATTTATATGGATAGATAGATAGATATATATATGTGTGTTTAATATTTTAGTTATGGTTTAATATAAAAATATAGTATGTATATATATATATATATATATATATATAGAGAGAGAGAGAGAGAGACACACACACACACACACACACACACACACACACACACACAGAGAAAGAGAGAATGCAAGAGACAGCGATAGATTAATGATACACTTAACTCACCACATTTTGCAGGACCAATCAGCTACACAAAGTCACAATGTTGTGTTTTGGTGGTCAGATGTTTTTGGATTTGGATTGTAAACAGGGGCATCAGAACGTTTTTAGGTTGGGGGGGCAAGATATAATTTCCATTTGGCGCCCCTTAATCGCTAAATGTCGCCCCCTCTGTGTCATACCTCATAACAAAAATGGAGAGAGAGAGAAAGACATGGAGAGAGAGAGAGAGACATGGAGAGTGACAGAGAGAGATACATGGAGAGATGGAGAAAAAGAGGTTTATAATCATCAGCAGAGCGTGAGGTGCCCAGGAGAGCAGTTACCTGGAGGTCTCTGGGAGGAGGCTGCATTGATCTCCGGCCAGGCAGTGGTTCTGCAGGAGCTATGGCGGACTCCCAGGCCATAGGCATTTGTCCGGCAAAAATTAGGTGGTCGTGGGAGGGAGGGGGAGAGATAGGTGGGAGGATGGGAGGATAGACAGTGACGAGGCGGCTTAGGGGTAGCAGGAGAGATTGAGACAGACAAAGCGGGTATCAGGGGAGAGAGAAGAGAGAGAGGAGCGAGAAAGAGGGTTTCATGGAAAATGAGGGAATGAGCAAAAGAGAGGAGCGAGAGAGAGAGAGAGAGAGAGAGGGTGTCAGGGAGAAAGAGATGAGAGATTGTCAATGAAAGAGAGAGAGGGAGAAACAGTGTCAGGAGAGAGGTGGTGTCAGGGAGAGAGACAGTGTTGGCGAGTGAGAGGGAGAAAGACCATGTCAAAGAGAGGGAGAGAGAGACATACAGTGTCAGGGAGCGAGAGAGAGAGACAGTGTCAGGGAAAGAGAGACAGTGCCAGGGAGAGATATTTAGACAGCATCAGGGAGAGAGGGAGAGACAGTGACACAGCGAGACAGAAAGCTAGAGTGCCAGGGAGAGACAGACGGTGTCAGGAAGAGAGTGGGGGAGACAATGTCAAAGAGGCAGGGAGAGGGGAGGGGACAGAGAGACAGTGTCAGGGAGAGAGCGATATAGTGTCAGGGATAGAGGAAGAGGGAAAGAGAGAGAGAGAGAGAGGGAGCCAGCTGGACATACACTACCTGACTACAGTACAGGTATCTTATGGGGGCGGACACTTCCCGGCATTAGGCTCCACCCCCAAATGCCCACAAATCACGGCACTGCCGTGAGCCAACCAGGGCAGGTAGAACAGGGACAGATCAGGCTGGGTCAGGCTTGGTATCCCCTCTCTCGCTAAATCCTCCATAGCTGCAGGGCTTCCAGTGTTTTGGGGTCAACCATACCCCGTCATTAGGATAAATAACAAAGGTTCCACAATGCCTAACAAAATACATAAACAAATGGGCAAGACAAGAAAACAATGACTTAAGGCCCATACACACTTGCCGATAAAGTGAGCGGCGTCGCTCATTTTCCCCCTTCCTGAGCGATGTCGCTCATTTTATCGCCAAGTGTGTATGCCGCCAGCGACGACCGATGCGCAGCCCCACGGGTCGGCAATGATCGTCGCTGTCGGCAGTGCATGCATGCAGGATCTGGACTGTCATCCAGGAGCTGCATGCACGGCTGGCGGAAGCGTATCGTCACTGAGCGATATCGCTTAGTGTGTACAGTCGGCCGCCGACCGGCCGGCCCAGGAGGGGAAACATTAGATGACGTCGCTCAAAGAGCGACATCATCTAATGTGTATGGACCTTTACAGTACAAGACAATGTAGGACAAGTATAGGGTATATAAACATTGTTGCATCAGGGGACAGGACACCAAAATAATAATTAGGGTGTCAGAAACCGAGGGTTAGGTAGCGATAAAGGGAGTATGGAATAGAAAATAGTCTAAAAGAATTAAAATCACATGAAGGGAGAGGGCCCTGCTCAAGAGAGTTTACAATAAATATATATATATATATATATATATATATATATTGTCAAAGTCGAAAAATATCGTTATTCCCAATGCCTTGTACTAACCCCAATGTACATGCCGGCTGCTCGTGCATTCAGTCTGCCGTACGTGCACATGTCCGCAAATTGCGTACACTCGCTCCGGCGATTACGCGCGGTATATGCGTATTTACGGTAGAGTTTATGAGCTTGTAGCGGGCGACTCGTTTATAGCATAGTTAACTAATATAGTGCGTTTTGTAGATAATATTCCCTTTAATAATGTCTGCAAGTATGTTTAGTGTAAATGGTTCAGGGACTTGGGAATTCCTCTTTGCATGATACGAAGGGTCTGACAAAGGTTGAACAGTGGTGTCTAGTACCTAACTGAAGAGTATTTTATTAGAAACACTCCGGTGTTGGTTAGGAAGAGATTAATCGTTCCTGCGTATAGTTATGTCTATAAGAAGTTTATGGACATTTACTGTATTTGCAGTTCATTATCCATGCGGCGGGAATCCTGATGATACCTCCCACCTGGGCAGTTTGAAATAGTCACAGCCCACCTGTTCAAATCCACCTATGACCTTTTGTTATAATGAAGAGAGACATTCCTGTGTCCAATGAACAATGAGATTGTAGGGCCCTTTGTAGTGTACTGTATGTTGTGTATATAAAGGCCACTGTCCCCTGACCGGCCAGTACTCTCTCTCATCAACATTTATCTCTGATAATTGGAGGACTGGATCCGGTTGCGCTAGCGAGCGTTCCCCCGTATGGTATGTTTCTCTGTGGCCACTTTGTTACCCGTTTAATGTAAGCCATTCATTCTTATTCTATGTATTTGTGTTTGCGTTCATTCGCTATTGTGTATATTTCTGTTTAGTTATTGTGTTTAGGTATTAATGTTAGGATTGTAGTGTATAAGCTGTAAACTGTATTTCTTTTCCCTTTTACATACTAAAATCATCTAGTAAGGTGTTGGAACCTTAACCAGTGTCTGTGTGTTTCACCATTTATCACTAAGGGTTTCTGAGCATCTCAATCGCTCAAACAGCTGGCTTAAATACTAAAGTTAATCAGTGTTATATCGTTACAGTATCACGGTATTAAGGTTTACAGTGTAAGCATATTCTGTTTAAAGTTTAAAAAGGTTATTGTCTGTGTGTACGCTCGCTGTGTGTATTCCGTACACCCAGTGCAGCGTGTGTACGTAACTTACGTACCACGTGCGAGGTCTTTGTACGCAAATAGCATACAAAGTGCGTAGCACGTGCACGTGGTTTAGCGGCCATTACGGCTACACGGTAATAGTAAATAGCTTATGTTAAAAGGTAAATATTTAGCTTTATCAATTGGGGACTCGTCCGGTCCACCTCATATCCGCAGTCAGGCGAAATGCGCAGACTTTATCGATCAGCAAAGGGCGGAAAGGTAGTATCCCCTGTATCCGTGTTTGTGGTTGGGGATACAGTAGTGCTGATCGGATGAGCGTCTGCGTCGGCTTTGCTTGGTTTGTAGGGATGCTGGTGAGATCCGAGGAAGGTAAGAACATACAGCTATTGTTTTAAATCTGTTTTCTTTCTCTCTCTCTCTCTGTTTGGCGCCAATTGCGCACACAATACACGCACACACACCTGTATTTTTATCTTGTGTATTTTCGCATAGTCACTCTCTTGTTGCCATAAGAATTGATTGTTAGACACGTGCTGAGGAAATTTTGTGCCATTCAGTTAAGATTATAAAAGTAATATTTAAGAGAATAATTGTAAAAGACACACACACAGCATAGCAGATACTGTGTGGTGTTCGGTAAGCGATTACAGTTGAACATCGTTTACATTTATAGAAGCTTGTTATTTGTGTTACTGTGAAAGTATCTGGACTTTGTGCATACGTGTCTCGGGCAACGTGCGAGATTACGTACGCGACGCAAAAGCGTACACGCGTAGCGTATATTACGCAACGTGCATACGGATACGCCCACTAAACTCAAATCACACGATAGCATTGTTTTAGTGTGGGCGGTATAGCAGCCACGCGATAATAGCACAAGTTTGTTCAGTTTCCAAAAGTTTTAGTTTAAAGAGAACCTTTTTCTATTGCAAAACCCGGGGATTGAACTTCTGCCTGAATGAAAGAAATTTCTGTACAGAAAAATCAGTATGCATATGAGTGAATAGGAGTGAGTGTGCAAATAAAGGTATTCTTTTGTGAACCCAGAAATCGGGATCCCGTCGGAGACCACATCAGGTGAGTGGACACTTGGTGGCGTGGGACTGGCTTGCCAGCGCTAACATTATATAAGGTAAAGGAGCAAGTAGTACTCACAGACAAAAAGAACTGTGAAGGTTGAAGCGCAGCCCAGGGGGTTGGCGTAGTACCCATATAGGCACAAGTTGAGAAAACGCTCCGGCTGAAGGTTTCGCAGCCTAATCAACCGATTCCATTGGTCGCACGGCGAATAAATAATAGTTATTTATATGAAGTGCGACTGGACCGCACGCTACTGTGTACATTAGTTAGGTCACCTTGATACCCACTAAAATTTGCTGTGGGATCATAGACGCTATTTGTACATTTTAACGTGATTTGTGTAGGTTTTTGTTATTTTAAGGGAGTTTCGCTGTTCACTCAGGAAATCTCCAACAACTAATATTTACTGGGAAGGGTAGCATACTCCCACACGCCCCAGTAAATAGAGGTTATAAAAAGATCCCGAGATTGGGTACGACCAGTGGTGGGCACATTGCTGGAATTCGTATTGGCCAATAGGGGCGTGAGTGAGTGAAGGCACTCGTTGAACTTTCACCGTCGCCTTATCTCTGGGAACTTGGTTTGTTTTGTAAGAATTCGCTGAGACAGCAATATCTGCAAACGATGGGGGCCAGTTGCTCAAGTATGGGACGACCAACAAGGGTTCACGTTGGTAGTTGTTGGCCCAAAGGGTCAGCACGGTATATAATGTGTGAGAAATACGGATCACACACACAGGTATTATGCAAAGAATGGGAACGAATGACTGAGGATGATGGAGAACAGTTCCCCAGGGTGGGCAGTTTGAATCCTGAGGTATTGCAAAATCTAAGAAAAAGGATAGGTCTAAAAAAAATCTGCAAAACAGAGGATTAGACATTATGATTGTTTACAGTTATGGCAACAGGAGAGTGAAATACAACAGGAATTAGCTCAAAAAGCAAATTCAAATCCTGGTAGAAGTCTGATAGCAACGGCACCACCACCGTATATAGTAGGGGAAAAAGTGGCTGCAGAGAATGGCATACGGGTGTACGAAAAGAGTGCACTTAACAAATATAGTAGTGATAAGAGTAAAATGAATGTTAATGCAAATGTTGATGCTAATGCTAACCCGTGCAAGTTGTATCCCATTTTAAACTTCCCTCAGGAATGCGACCAGGAAGATGAGCCCACTACGATTTCAGCTCTCTCTCTAGCGGCCACCATAAACGATACTCCAGTGGGCACGGCCCAACCAGTAAGAGCGGTAGCGAAGGCCCATAGTGCAGGGACAGGTGAGGTTGTGTCTACAGGTAAGTACGGCACTGTACAATATGCTGAAACTGTTACACCACACACTGTAGAATCAACCCAGAGTGAGGTAATTGATCTTAATCTTATTAGAGTGATAGCGGTCCCCAATGGGAAGACCGACGCAAATGGAGTCACACCCATCAGGAATATTGCAATGCATTGTCCCTGGTCCCGGACAGAATTAAGAACAATTTTGTCTGAATTTCCTGATCCCAGAAAAGATCTAGCTGCATGTCAAAGGTTCATTAAGGACCTAGGTAACTCCGCTGAACCCAATAACAAAGATTGGCGGACACTACTACGGGCATGTCTGCCCTCTAGTATTGACCATGTTAAATTCATTACAGATTGTAAATTGGATGCTGAGGTACCCCTCACTGATGAGTACAATCAAGAAAATGTTAAACAGATCAATCTGCAGTTAGGAGTATATTTCCCAGCCGTTGTAAAATGGAACAAAATTTTCTCCATTAAACAAATGGAAGGAGAAACTGCTTCTGATTATTTCCACCGGGCACTGGAGGAAATGGCTAGATATACTGGGGTCATAGACATTGAGGCAAATGTACATCATAGAGAGGTAGCGGTGTCCGTATTGATGGACGGTTTAAAGGAAGTATTAAGAAATAGGGTACAAACCACTCAACCTAACTGGAGAGGTATGTCGGTGGCCGCCTTAAGAGAGACTGCTGTCGGGCACGACAGGAACATCACAAGACGCAGGGAGTCACAGGGTGATAAGCTGATGGCCATAAGTATCCAAGCCCTTACAACAAGGCCGCCTCAGTTTAAATCTCAGACCCCTGGTGGTAAGCCGTATATGGTAAAATGTTACAATTGTAATAGGGAAGGACATTTTGCACGTAACTGCACCAATAGAAACTCACATAATGTATATCGACCCCCTAGACCAGAGCATGACACACAGTATGGCACACATAGATGGGAGCAGGGACCGCAGAGGAAGAATGATGAGCCACACGCAGGGGAAACTAGGAGGTACCCACCAAAAAGAGACTGGCAAGTCTCTGATAATTCCCAGTTACCTCCCTCACATATTGTAGCAACCAATGCGCTGCGGGAAAGTCACAATTTACAATAGGGGTGGGGCCACACCTGTAGTTTGCAGCCAGTGAAATTAATTGCGAGCCTTGGAAGTGAACCCGAGGTCACAATTGATGTAGCTGGTAGGTCTCTACCTTTCCTTGTAGACACGGGGGCGGCCAAATCAGTGATAAATTCAACAGTGGGTATGAAGACCACGGGTAAGACAATTCCAGCCATGGGAGTAACGGGAGTAGTACAACACTACCCGTTAAGCAAACCAGCAGAGATTACGATAAGGCCTTTGCATACCAAGCATTCCTTTCTGCTGGCTGCATCGGCTCCGACTAATCTACTTGGTAGAGATTTACTGTGCAAGATGGGATGTGTCATATATTGTACTCCTGAAGGTGTATTCTTAGACATACCTGAGAATCACGCTCAGGAAGTGCAGGATATGTTAGACACCCCACAAAAGTTAATGACGCATACTGCTGTTACACATAGATGTCCGTCCAAGGTAGAGGAAATGATTTCCCAGATACCGGAATCACTTTGGACCAAGGATGGACAAGACACTGGATTAATGGCAAATGTAGCTCCTGTAGTAGTTCAAGTAAAAGATGGTAGGATAGCTCCAAAAATCCCACAGTATCCTCTGAAGCCAGAGGTGGAGTTAGGAGTTTACCCAGTAATAGAGCGCTGGCATTCTGGTTAGGACGTCCAGCACTGCCAATAGTCCCATTTTCCCTGTTAAAAAGAGTGGGGGGAGGGGTTACAGGCTAGTGCAGGATCTAAGGGGGATCAACAAAATAGTTGAGAGCCAATTCCCCGTAGTGCCAAATCCAGCTGTCATCCTTATGCAAATCCCTCCCACTGCCAAATTTTTCACTGTAATTGACCTCTGCTCCGCTTTCTTCTCGGTACCTCTGCACCCTGACAGCCAATATTTGTTTGCATTTACATATAGAGGAGTACAGTACACCTGGACTCGTTTACCACAAGGTTTCATCGACAGCCCAAGTATTTTCTCGAAGGCTTTGCATGATTGTTTACAATCCTTTCAACCTGAGAGTGGATCAATATTAATACAGTATGTAGACGACTTACTGCTGTGTTCAGATTCACTCGAATCGTCCTTGAGAGATACGAAACAGCTTCTGTTTCATCTTTCTGATACAGGACACAAGGTTTCAAAGGACAAGTTGCAATTATGCCAGACCAAGGTAAAATATTTGGGGCATTGTTTGACACAAGGACTGAGACACCTCACCACTGATAGAGTACAGGCAATTCATGACATGACTCTGCCACAGACTCAGCAACAGATTCGCACATTCCTAGGAATGTGTGGGTACTGTCATAACTGGATCCCAGGATTTTCCATACTGGCCCTACCTTTGCAGGAGATGGTCTCATCAAACAAACCAGATCGGATCTCGCACACAGACGAGTCTGAGCTGGCGTTTGAGAGACTCAAGCAGTGCCTAACGCAGGCACCAGCATTAGGTATGCCAGATTATGGGAAACCCTTTGAACTGTACGGTACGGAAAATGCTGGATATGCGGCAGGTGTCTTAACCCAGAAACACGGTGATGCCAGCAGGCCGGTAGCCTACTACAGCGCTCAGCTAGACACGGTAGCGCGATCCCTCCCCACATGCTTGCGAAGTGTTGCAGCGATAGCATTGCTAGTGAGTAAAAGCGAAGATGTAGTGCTAGGACACAACCTCACAATCCATACTCCTCATGCAGTGTCAGCATTATTAAATTCTGCCCAAACCAGACACGTCTCATCCGCACGTATTACAAGGTGGGAATTAGCACTAATGGCCCCTGTAAACATCACCATAAAGAGATGCAGTGCACTAAATCCGGCAACGTATCTCCCAGGTGTGCCTGGACAGGCACAAAGGGTGGGGGATGAGAGTGATGGTGAAGGAGGATTTAGTACAGACACTGACTCACATGATTGTATGGAATATTTGACCCAAAATTTCACGGCAAGGCCTGACATCAGTGACAACCCACTGGAAGGTGTAGATTTCACTTTCTACACTGACTGTAGTTGTCACAGACAGACGGACTCGGGAGACTTGTGTACTGGATACGCAGTCGTAGATGACAAAGGTACCATAGAAGCGGAACCCCTGGGCCCACCTCACTCAGCACAAGTTGCTGAACTGGTCGCCCTAACCAGAGCGTGTGAATTGGCTAAAGGTAAATCAGCCAATATCTACACGGATTCTAGGTACGCCTTTGGAGTAGTTCATGATTTCGGGGCCCTATGGCGCCTTAGAAATTTCATGACGGCAGCTGGCACACCCGTGGCACATGCAACCCACATCAAAAGACTTTTAGCAGCAATACAGGAACCTGACAGAGTGGCTGTTATCAAGTGTAAAGCCCACACGTACAGCCAAGACCCAGTGTCACTTGGTAACAGCCGAGCAGACGAAGCTGCTAAATCAGCAGCCAGTACCCCCATGCAGACAGACACCACACAACTGATGGTATTTAATACTGTAAGCACACAGAAATTGTGTGAAATGCAAAATTTGTGTTCACCACAAGAAAAGGCAGTTTGGAGGTCAAAAGGATATGGTCAGGAGTCCTCAGGACTCTGGACAGATGGACAGGGTAAGCCAGTGGCACCCAGAGCATATCTTCCAAGTCTAGCAGAAGCGGCACACGGGCTGACTCATCTAGGTAAAGAAGGAATGTGTAAGTTGGTAAGAGCCTATTGGTGCGCGCCAGGATTTTCTTCCCATGCGGGTAAAAGAGCGATGACATGTCTCACCTGCTTGAGAAAGAATATCGGAAAGGCAATACCAACAGAGCCATCACATATCCCTCCTACAGATGGTCCTTTCCAGGTAATACAAATTGATTTCATACAATTACCACCTTGTAGAAATTTAAAGTATGTATTGGTTTGTATTGATGTGTTTTCAAATTGGGTTGAAGCATTCCCCGCTGCCACAAATACCGCTACGTTTACTGCAAAGAAAATTGTGCAGGAATTTGTGTGCAGGTATGGTATCCCTAGGATAATTGAAAGCGATAGGGGTACCCATTTTACAGGTGAAGTCTTCCAGGTAATGTGTAAATTGATGGGAATTAATAGTAAGCTGCATACTCCGTATCGCCCCCAGGCGAGTGCGAAAGTGGAAAGAGTAAACAGCACTATTAAGAACAAGTTGAGCAAAGTGATGGCTGAAACAGGATTGTTGTGGCCAGAAGCTTTGCCAATTGTATTGTACAGCATCAGAACCACTCCCAGGTCCCCTCTTAATCTGTCACCCTTTGAAATTCTTTTTGGTCGACAACCCCATGTAATGATTGACCCCCAGGATGATTTGAAATGTAACAATGAAGTAACTGTAAAGTATCTGGTTAAGATGAGTAAGCAGTTAAAGAATCAAAATGACAACCTAAAGCTAGTGATTCCTGATCTGCCAGACAGTAATTGTCATGACATTGAACCTGGGGATTATGTAATGATTCGCAATTTTCTACGCTCAGGTTGCCTTATTGACAGATGGGAAGGACCATATCAAGTCTTATTGACCAGCACGACAGCGTTAAAGGTTGCCGAGAGAGAGACTTGGGTCCATTCGTCTCACTGTAAGAAGGTCACTGACCCAGAGAGGTCCCGTGACAAAGAACAGACGGTAGAGGAAATTGTATCGCTAGAGTGTTTGTTCCAGGAAGGTTGAGACGGCACCTGAGCACTGAAAAAGATCGGAGACGGTTGTCGAGCCAGATTTCTTTTTCCCTTTTGTTATTTTCTCCAGTTCCCATCTCCCTCCTATTCTTCTTCCCCCTTCTTACTCTTCTCCTTTTCCTCCTCTAAGATGGACTTACCCCAAGAGACTGTGTTCCGGATTTTCCTGTTGACCCTGTTGTTGACCAGAGCAGTCTGTTCTGGTGAGAGTACCAGAGAGGCCAAAGAGGGATCTGGAATGGGATCTGATGATCAGGATGGAGGCGTAGAATTTCCAGAACAACACAATCACCGAGCAAAGGCGAGTATCAGAAATCAATCTGGTAGCCATGACATTAATAGACATTGTGCAGGATTGTTAGCTGAAGAGAACTGCATCTGTAGAAATTGTAAAAATATAGTTGAGGACGATTGCATCAAGGAATGTCAGTCCAGTTTTAATATCAACATGGACCGGCATCCATTGAGTGACTATCACTCATTGGTGGGTAAAGTGTTAAATCAGACAGACTGTTGGGTATGCTCACAAGTACCTCAAGGTCATAGAAAGTCAGGACTAGTGCCATATCCTTTAACGGTAGATGAGGTACTTGAGTTAAAGGGTGGGAGACCGGTGGACAAGAGATTTAATATTTCTAGTCCTCCTAGTTTAAAGCTCCACCAATACCATGTAGATAGGTCCCTAATATGTTTTAACATTTCCAATCCCCGAAAGCTGGGAAATTGGGAAGTGTCATGGAACAACCAAACCATGACATTCTCACACAGAGCCGACAAAATGCCCCTAGACTCAGAACTTATATGCCAAATAGCCGACAGTGGAAAATATTTCCGGTATAGGTACACTCTAGGAAGTAGGATCATGCGAGTTGGAGAAGTATCACCAGGATACTGTGCACATGTCATACAGCCTGATACGTGTACTAGACAAATGAAAGAGTTAGGGATAGGACTGTTTTCATGGAAGGTTTGCAATATGGTTATGTCATTTTCCATCCCATATGTTCTCCCCGATGATGCATATTTCATATGTGGGAGGAGGGCGTATAAGTGGCTTGCCCCAAACTCAGAGGGATTGTGTTACGTTGTTAAAGTACTGCCTGAAGTAATGACCATTGCCCATAACAAAATGAAAGACATTCACCGCAGTGCCCAAGCTCCTTACACTCACACTCATTACGAACACATCGTTAAAAGACACCTTGTAGATAGGACAGAGCATGCGGCCTCTGATTTGATCCACGAATCCACCGGGATTCAATTCCTACTCGCGTTAGATATCACCCGTACCGCCAGAGGAGTTATAAATTATAGGTATATATCTGCGCTAGCGAACCTGTTAGACAATATCACCGAGATGTATGATGACACCTTCAGGTATACTGGGAGAGAGCTGCAAGCCTACAAAACAGAGCTGGTCCAGCATAGAATGGTTCTCAATTACCTCACAGCGGTAACAGGCGGGTATTGTGTCACCCTAGCAACTCAGTATGGCGTGAAATGTTGTACATATATCACTAACAGGACCGAGGACCCAACCGAGGTTATAGATCGAAAAATGGATGATATATTGCAATTAAAGTGGGAGTTTCGAAGGAGGCACAATCTTACACTCGCTGCTGTGGGTAATGAATTGACTGGCTGGGTGTCATGGTTGAACCCACGAAATTGGTTTTCAGGTTTAGGAGAATGGGCTCAGAGCGTCATCATGGACGTAGGGAAATTCCTCTTGTGTATCCTGGGAGTTATCATATTGATTGGTCTGGTATTCAGATGTGTTCGGGGTTTAATGAATTGCAAGCGTAGTACCAAGGTGATGAGTCTGAGGAGTGAGGGCATTGTAACAACAACTAATTTAATTTATGACCCGTCAATCGAGACAATGTTGTGATAAAATGTGATTCCACGGTCCGTTTCTTTCACCCGTTTCTCCTTTGATTTTCTCCGAGGTACCAAGAGATCCGTCTGGGAGAAGAATTTGATGACCTTTTATACAGACCAATGATGAACTGTGTCACAGACACCTAATGAGCTTTTAGAGACTGTAATTCTTTTTATGGACACTTGAAGAAGCTTTGTTTGCTGACAAACCGCAGAGCTACAGTAAAGATACGACAATCCGGACAAGACATCAGACAAGACATCAACAAGACCCCAATCGGCGACTGCATACTAAATCTCACATAGTTATATGACTGCATTTATAACGCATGTTTCTTATCTTCATCTCTACAACCTCCAGATAGTACCCCACATAGTCGACAGGTGATTTTCATATATTAGCACTCACATATTCTCCCCCTTCATGTATCATCAACTAATGTGCACCCCATTTGTTGTAACCAAAAGCCGAAAAGAGCTCGGTAGAGTTTGACAGCCCATCCACAGACCCTTAACACGGGATAAGAAGGATTCAATGTATACTTCGCAATACCTCGAAGCTTGATTTAGAACACGTACGGCACGATGATACATGACCCCTCAGACATGGATTTCATACACACATGCTTTCACTATCTCACTAGGTCATATCTTTCTCACCTTCTCCTCTCCTCCCTCTACCCAATCATAAAAAGGTATTTACATGATGACATATATTTTTCTGTTTGAATTGTTTAGAAAGTGGCAGTTATTGGTGACTGCCAAAGGGTGGACTGTCAAAGTCGAAAAATATCGTTATTCCCAATGCCTTGTACTAACCCCAATGTACATGCCCGCTGTTCGTGCATTCAGTCTGCCGTACGTGCACATGTCCGCAAATTGCGTACACTCGCTCCGGCGATTACGCGCGGTATATGCGTATTTACGGTAGAGTTTATGAGCTTGTAGCGGGCGACTCGTTTGTAGCATAGTTAACTAATATAGTGCGTTTTGTAGATAATATTCCCTTTAATAATGTCTGCAAGTATGTTTAGTGTAAATGGTTCAGGGACTTGGGAATTCCTCTTTGCATGATATGAAGCGTCTGACAAAGGTTGAACAGTGGTGTCTAGTACCTAACTGAAGAGTATTTTATTAGAAACATTCCGGTGTTGGTTAGGAAGAGATTAATCGCTCCTGCGTATAGTTATGTCTATAACAAGTTTATGGACATTTACTGTATTTGCAGTTCATTATCCATGCGGCGGGAATCCTGAGGATACCTCCCACCTGGGCAGTTTGAAATAGTCACAGCCCACCTGTTCAAATCCACCTATGACCTTTTGTTATAATGAAGAGAGACATTCCTGTGTCCAATGAACAATGAGATTGTAGGGCCCTTTGTAGTGTACTGTATGTTGTGTATATAAAGGCCACTGTTCCCTGACCGGCCAGTACTCTCTCTCATCAACATTTATCTCTGATAATTGGAGGACTGGATCCGGTTGCGCTAGCGAGCGTTCCCCCATATGGTATGTTTCTCTGTGGCCACTTTGTTACCCGTTTAATGTAAGCCATTCATTCTTATTCTATGTATTTGTGTTTGCGTTCATTCGCTATTGTGTATATTTCTGTTTAGTTATTGTGTTTAGGTATTAATGTTAGGATTGTAGTGTATAAGCTGTAAACTGTATTTCTTTTCCCTTTTACATACTAAAATCATCTAGTAAGGTGTTGGAACCTTAACCAGTGTCTGTGTGTTTCACCATTTATCATTAAGGGTTTCTGAGCATCTCAATCGCTCAAACAGCTGGCTTAAATACTAAAGTTAATCAGTGTTATATCGTTACAGTATCACGGTATTAAGGTTTACAGTGTAAGCATATTCTGTTTAAGGTTTAAAAAGGTTATTGTCTGTGTGTACGCTCGCTGTGTGTATTCCGTACACCCAGCGCAGCGTGTGTACGTAACTTACGTACCACGTGCGAGGTCTTTGTACGCAAATAGCATACAAAGTGCGTAGCACGTGCACGTGGTTTAGCGGCCATTACGGCTACACGGTAATAGTAAATAGCTTATGTTAAAAGGTAAATATTTAGCTTTATCAATATATATATATATATATATATATATATATATATACTGCACTACAAAGCACAAAGATGCTTTAACGCACTTAGCGTTTCGGGGTACGTAACTCTATCATCAGGACACACCTGTTTGTATGATTTGGGGATGTCCTCCATTTCCTTAGGATACAGCAAAGTGTACACTGCAGAAAACCTTAAATATTTTACCTACTAGACCCTCCGCAGCTGTCTTCACATGTACGCCGTCCTCAATTCCAATCTGACCTCTTCCGGTTGCAGCGCTGGTCTGAACAATCAGAAATGGTTTGACAGCGTACACATGGAGACAGCTGCAGGGGTAAGGTAAGACGATTAAGGTTTGTTTTTTGCACGGTATACTTTGCTGTATCCTGAAGGGAAGCACATCCCCAAATCATTGATGTATTAAAGAACAGATTTTTCACCATCAAAAAGTCACTAAATGATTCCCTCAATCTTTGCGGTCTATTGCGGGTGCCGTCCACCTAGGAACGGCACCAATGCAGGATTTGTCTCCTGGGAGACTGCTAGAGTGTGGGATCCTTTGTATGGTGTGTGTTTACAGGGGGGTCAAAGGGGACACGCGTCCCAGGCCTCACCACTGTGAGGAGCCCCAAGGTCCAGCGGCAGCAGCAGCATGGCATGGATCCAGATTTAAATAATTATACAGATTGCGGCTTCGCTGCGTTGTGCCAGCTGTGGCCCGCCCGCTATGTAGTAAAAGGACATTTTGGTGGTTCAGCTGCAGCGACACCCCCGTGGTCACCACCCAGACCAAACCCAGCTCAGCTGTCTGCGGCTCCAGCAGCCAGTCCCCATGTGCAATGACGTTGCATGGCTATTGGCTAGTGATGTGCACCGGAAATTTTTCGGGTTTTGTGTTTTGGTTTTGGATTCGGTTCCGAGGCCGTGTTTTGGATTCGGACGCGTTTTGGCAAAACCTCCTTGAAATTTTTTTGTTGGATTCGGGTGTTTTTTTTCAAAAATCCCTCAAAAACAGCTTAAATCATAGAATTTGGGGGTCATTTTGATCCCATCGTATTATTAACCTCAATAACCACAATTTCCACTCATTTCCAGTCTATTCTGAACACCTCACCCCTCACAATATTATTTTTAGTCCTAAAATTTGCACCGAGGTCGCTGTATGACTAAGCTAAGCGACCCAAGTGGCCGACACAAACACCTGGCCCATCTAGGAGTGGCACTGCAGTGTCAGGCAGGATGGCACTTAAAAAAGAAGTCCCCAAACAGCACATGATGCAAAGAAAAAAAGAGGTGCACCAAGGTCGCTGGATGGCTAAGCTAAGCGACCCAAGTGGCCGACACAATCACCTGGCCCATCTAGGAGTGGTACTGCAGTGTCAGACAGGATGGCACTTCAAAAAATAGTCCCCAAACAGCACATGATGCAAAGAAAAAAAGAGGTGCACCAAGGTCGCTGGATGGCTAAGCTAAGCGACCTAAGTGGCCGACACAAACACCTGGCCCATCTAGGAGTGGCACTGCAGTGTCAGACAGGATGGCACTTCAAAAAATAGTCCCCAAACAGCACATGATGCAAAGAAAAAAAGAGGTGCACCAAGGTCGCTGGATGGCTAAGCTAAGCGACCCAAGTGGCCGACACAAACACCTGGCCCATCTAGGAGTGGCACTGCAATGTCAGACAGGATGGCACTTCAAAAAATAGTCCCCAAACAGCACATGATGCTGAGATAAATATATATATATATATATATACTGGTGGTCAGCAAAATTCTGCACTGTCCTACTACATACTGCGCACAACTACAATGCAGCACAGGTATGGATGGATAGTATACTTGACGACACAGAGGTAGAGCAATGGACTACTGTACTGCTATATATATACTGGTGGTCAGCAAAATTCTGCACTGTCCTCCTACTATATACTAGTGAGGAGCGGGTTCGGTTTCTCGGAAACCGAACCCCCCCGAACTTCACCCTTTCTACACGGGTCCGAGCCATACTCGGATTCTCCCGTATGGCTCGGTTAACCCGAGCACGCCCGAACGTCATCATCCCGCTGTCGGATTCTTGCGAGATTCGGATTCTATATAAGCAGCCGCGCGTCGCCGCCATTTTCACTCGTGCATTGGAAATGTTAGGGAGAGGACGTTGCTGGCGTCCTCTCCGTTATTGTTGAACTTGATTGTGCTTTATTGCTTAATTGTGGGGAGGACTGGGGAGCAGCTGTATAATATAGGAGGAGTACAGTGCAGAGTTTTGCTGATCAGTGACCACCAGTTTTATCCGTTCTCTGCCTGAAAAAAACGCTCCTTATCTGTGCTCAGTGTGCTGCATATATCTGTGCTCACACTGCTTAATTGTGGGGACTGGGGAGCAGCTGTATTATATAGCAGGAGTACAGTGCAGAGTTTTGCTGACAGTGACCACCAGTATACGTTGTCTGCCTGAAAAACACTCCATATCTGTGCTCAGTGTGCTGCTTTATTGTGGGGACTGGGGACCACCAGTATAATATTATATAGGAGGAGTACAGTGCAGAGTTTTGCTGACCAGTGACCACCAGTATATAATATATAGCATTACGGTACAGTAGGCCACTGCTGTACCTACCTCTGTGTCGTCAAGTATACTATCCATCTAGATTCTATACCTGTGGTGCATTTCAGTTGTGCAGTTTGCTGACACAGTGACCACCAGTATATACAGCAGTATGGTATGGAAGGCCACTGCTGTACCTACCTCTGTGTCGTCATTAAGTATACTATCCATCTACATTCTATACCTGTGGTGCATTTTAGTTTTGCAGTTTGCTGACAGTGACCACCAGTATATATAGCAGTACGGTACGGAAGGCCACTGCTGTACCTACCTCTGTGTCGTCATTAAGTATACTATCCATCTACATTCTATACCTGTGGTGCATTTTAGTTTTGCAGTTTGCTGACACAGTGGCCACCAGTATATATAGCAGTACGGTACGGAAGGCCACTGCTGTACCTACCTCTGTGTCGTCATTAAGTATACTATCCATCTACATTCTATAACTGTGGTGCATTTTAGTTTTGCAGTTTGCTGACACAGTGACCACCAGTATACTATATATAGCAGTACGGTACGGAAGGCCACTGCTGTACCTACCTCTGTGTCGTCATTAAGTATACTATCCATCTACATTCTATACCTGTGGAGCATTTTAGTTTTGCAGTTTGCTGACACAGTGACCACCAGTATACTATATATAGCAGTACGGTACGGAAGGCCACTGCTGTACCTACCTCTGTGTCGTCATTAAGTATACTATCCATCTACATTCTATACCTGTGGTGCATTTTAGTTTTGCAGTTTGCTGACACAGTGACCACCAGTATACTATATATAGCAGTACGGTATGGAAGGCCACTGCTGTACCTACCTCTGTGTCGTCATTAAGTATACTATCCATCTACATTCTATACCTGTGGTGCATTTTAGTTTTGCAGTTTGCTGACACAGTGACCACCAGTATATATAGCAGTACGGTACGGAAGGCCACTGCTGTACCTACATCTGTGTCGTCATTAAGTATACTATCCATCTACATTCTATACCTGTGGTGCATTTTAGTTTTGCAGTTTGCTGACACAGTGACCACCAGTATACTATATATAGCAGTACGGTACGGAAGGCCACTGCTGTACCTACATCTGTGTCGTCATTAAGTATACTATCCATCTACATTCTATACCTGTGGTGCATTTTAGTTTTGCAGTTTGCTGACACAGTGACCACCAGTATACTATATATAGCAGTACGGTACGGAAGGCCACTGCTGTACCTACCTCTGTGTCGTCATTAAGTATACTATCCATCTACATTCTATACCCGTGGTGCATTTTAGTTTTGCAGTTTGCTGACACAGTGACCACCAGTATACTATATATAGCAGTACGGTACGGAAGGCCACTGCTGTACCTACCTCTGTGTCGTCATTAAGTATACTATCCATCTACATTCTATACCTGTGGTGCATTTTAGTTTTGCAGTTTGCTGACACAGTGACCACCAGTATACATAGCAGTACGGTACGGAAGGCCACTGCTGTACCTACCTCTGTGTCGTCATTAAGTATACTATCCATCTACATTCTATACCTGTGGTGCATTTTAGTTTTGCAGTTTGCTGACACAGTGACCACCAGTATATATAGCAGTACGGTACGGAAGGCCACTGCTGCACCTACCTCTGTGTCGTCATTAAGTATACTATCCATCTACATTCTATACCTGTGGTGCATTTTAGTTTTGCAGTTTGCTGACACAGTGACCACCAGTATACTATATATAGCAGTACGGTACGGAAGGCCACTGCTGTACCTACCTCTGTGTCGTCATTAGGTATACTATCCATCTACATTCTATACCTGTGGTGCATTTTAGTTTTGCAGTTTGCAGACACAGTGACCACCAGTATATATAGCAGTACGGTACGGAAGGCCACTGCTGTACCTACCTCTGTGTCGTCATTAAGTATACTATCCATCTACATTCTATACCTGTGGTGCATTTTAGTTTTGCAGTTTCCTGACACAGTGACCACCAGTATATATAGCAGTATGGTACGGAAGACCACTGCTGTACCTACCTCTGTGTCGTCATTAAGTATACTATCCATCTACATTCTATACCTGTGGTGCATTTTAGTTTTGCAGTTTGCTGACACAGTGACCACCAGTATATATAGCAGTACGGAAGGCCACTGCTGTACCTACCTCTGTGTCGTCATTAAGTATACTATCCATCTACATTCTATACCTGTGGTGCATTTTAGTTTTGCAGTTTCCTGACACAGTGACCACCAGTATATATAGCAGTATAGTACGGAAGACCACTGCTGTACCTACCTCTGTGTCGTCATTAAGTATACTATCCATCTACATTCTATACCTGTGGTGCATTTTAGTTTTGCAGTTTGCTGACACAGTGACCACCAGTATATATAGCAGTACGGAAGGCCACTGCTGTACCTACCTCTGTGTCGTCATTAAGTATACTATCCATCTACATTCTATACCTGTGGTGCATTTTAGTTTTGCAGTTTGCTGACACAGTGACCACCAGTATATATAGCAGTACGGTACGGAAGGCCACTGCTGTACCTACCTCTGTGTCGTCAAGTATACTATCCATCTACATTCTATACCTGTGGTGCATTTTAGTTGTGCGCAGTATATATAGTAGTAGGCCATTGCATTGATACTGGCATATAATTCCACACATTAAAAAATGGAGAACAAAAATGTGGAGGTTAAAATAGGGAAAGATCAAGATCCACTTCCACCTCGTGCTGAAGCTGCTGCCACTAGTCATGGCCGAGACGATGAAATGCCATCAACGTCGTCTGCCAAGGCCGATGCCCAATGTCATAGTAGAGAGCATGTAAAATCCAAAAAACAAAAGTTCAGTAAAATTACCCAAAAATCAAAATTGAAAGCATCTGATGAGAAGCGTAAACTTGCCAATATGCCATTTACGACACGGAGTGGCAAGGAACGGCTGAGGCCCTGGCCTATGTTCATGGCTAGTGGTTCAGATTCACATGAGGATGGAAGCACTCATCCTCTCGCTAGAAAAATGAAAAGAATTAAGCTGGCAAAAGTACAGCAAAGAACTGTGCATTCTTCTAAATCACAAATCCCCAAGGAGAGTCCAATTGTGTCGGTTGCGATGCCTGACCTTCCCAACACTGGACGGGAAGAGCTTGCGCCTTCCACCATTTGCACGCCCCCTGCAAGTGCTGGAAGGAGCACCCGCAGTCCAGTTCCTGATAGTCAAATTGAAGATGTCACTGTTGAAGAACACCAGGATGAGGATATGGGTGTTGCTGGCGCTGGGGAGGAAATTGACAAGGAGGATTCTGATGGTGAGGTGGTTTGTTTAAGTCAGGCACCCGGGGAGACACCTGTTGTCTGTGGGACGAATATGGCCATTGACATGCCTGGTCAAAATACAAAAATAATCAGCTCTACGGTGTGGAATTATTTCAACACAAATGCGGACAACAGGTGTCAAGCCATGTGTTGCCTTTGTCAAGCTGTAATAAGTAGGGGTAAGGACGTTAACCACCTCGGAACATCCTCCCTTATACGTCACCTGCAGCGCATTCATCATGTCAGTGACAAGTTCAAAAACTTTGGATGACAGCGGAAGCAGTCCACTGACCACTAAATCCCTTCCTCTTGTAACCAAGCTCCTGCAAACCACACCACCAACTCCCTCAGTGTCAATTTCCTCCTTACCCAGGAAAGCCAACCAGTGTCCTAAAAAATGCAGTTGTACCCAATGTCCACTTAACCACGGACATGTGGACAAGTGGAGCAGGGCAGACTCAGGACTATATGACTGTGACAGCCCACTGGGTAGATGTATTGCCTCCCGCAGCAAGAACAGCAGCGGCGGCACCAGTAGCAGCATCTCACAAATACCAAATCGTTCCTAGGCAGGCTACGCTTTGTATCACCGCTTTCCAGAAGAGGCACATAGCTGACAACCTCTTACGGAAACTGAGGAAGCTCATCGCAGAATGGCTTACCCCAATTGGACTCTCCTGGGGATTTGTGACATCAGACAATGCCAGCAATATTGTGCGTGCATAACATCTGGGCAAATTCCAGCACGTCCCATGTTTTGCACATACATTGAATTTGGTGGTGCAGAATTATTTAAAAAACGACAGGGGCGTGCAAGAGATGCTGTCGGTGGCCCGAAGAATTGCGGGCCACTTTCGGCATTCAGCCACCATGTACAGAAGACTGGAGCACCACCAAACAATCCTGAACCTGCCCTGCAAGAGGTGGTAACGAGGTGGAATTCAACCCTCTATATGCTTCTGAGGATGGAGGAGCAGCAAAAGGCCATTCAAGCCTATACATCTGCCCACAATATAGGCAAAGGAGGGGGAATGCACCTGACTCAAGCGCAGTGGAGAATGATTTCAACGTTGTGCAAGGTTCTGCAACCCTTTGAACTTGCCACACGTGAAGTCAGTTCAGACACTGCAAGCCTGAGTCAGGTCATTCCCCTCATCAGGCTTTTGCAGAAGAAGCTGGAGACATTGAAGGAGGAGCTAAAACAGAGCGATTCCGTTAGGCATGTGGGACTTGTGGATGGAGCCCTTAATTCGCTTAACCAGGATTCACGGGTGGTCAATCTGTTGAAATCAGAGCACTACATTTTGGCCACCGTGCTCGATCCTAGATTTAAAACCTACGTTGTATCTCTCTTTCCGGCAGACACAAGTCTGCAGAGGTTCAAAGGCCTGCTGGTGAGAAAATTGTCAAGTCAAGCGGAACGTGACCCGTCAACATCTCCTTCTTCACATTCTCCCGCAACTGGGGGTGCGAGGAAAAGGCTAAGAATTCTGAGCCCACCCGCTGGCGGTGATGCAGGGCAGTCTGGAGCGAGTGCTGACATCTGGTCCGGACTGAAGGACCTGCCAACGATTACTGACATGTCGTCTACTGTCACTGCATATGATTCTGTCACCATTGAAAGAATGGTGGAGGATTATATGAGTGACCGCATCCAAGTAGGCACGTCAGACAGTCCGTACGTATACTGGCAGGAAAAAGAGGCAATTTGGAGGCCCTTGCACAAACTGGCTTTATTCTACCTAAGTTGCCCTCCCTCCAGTGTGTACTCCGAAAGAGTGTTTAGTGCAGCCGCTCACCTTGTCAGCAATCGGCGTACGAGGTTACTTCCAGAAAATGTGGAGAAGATGATGTTCATCAAAATTAATTATAATCAATTCCTCCGTGGAGACATTCACCAGCAATTTCCTCCAGAAAGTACACAGGGATCTGAGATGGTGGATTCCAGTGAGGACGAATTAATAATCTGTGAGGAGGGGGATGTACACAGTGAAAGGGGTGAGGAATCGGAGGATGATGATGAGGAGGACATCTTGCCTCTGTAGAGCCAGTTTGTGCAAGGAGAGATTGATTGCTTCTTTTTTGGTGGGGGCCCAAACCAACCAGTCATTTCAGTCACAGTCGTGTGGCAGACCCTGTCGCTGAAATGATGGGTTCGTTAAAGTGTGCATGTCCTGTTTATACAACATAAGGGTGGGTGGGAGGGCCCAAGGACAATTCCATCTTGCACCTCTTTTTTCTTTCATTTTTCTTTGCATCATGTGCTGTTTGGGGACAATTTTTTTGAAGTGCCATCCTGTCTGACACTGCAGTGCCACTCCTAGATGGGCAAGGTGTTTGTGTTGGCCACTTGTGTCGCTTAGCTTAGTCACACAGCGACCTTGGTGCGCCTCTTTTTTTCTTTGCATCATGTGCTGTTTGGGGACAATTTTTTTGAAGTGCCATCCTGTCTGACACTGCAGTGCTACTCCTAGATGGGCCAGGTGTTTGTGTCGGCCACTTGTGTCGCTTAGCTTAGTCACACAGTGACCTTGGTGCGCCTCTTTTTTTCTTTGCATCATGTGCTGTTTGGGGACAATTTTTTTGAAGTGCCATCCTGTCTGACACTGCAGTGCCACTCCTAGATGGGCCAGGTGTTTGTGTCGGCCACTTGTGTCGCTTAGCTTAGCCATCCAGCGACCTCTGTGCAAATTTTAGGACTAAAAATAATATTGTGAGGTGTGAGGTGTTCAGAATAGACTGGAAATGAGTGGAAATTATGGTTATTGAGGTTAATAATACTATGGGATCAAAATGACCCCCAAATTCTATGATTTAAGCTGTTTTTTAGGGTTTTTTAAAAAAAAAACCACCCGAATCAAAAACACACCCGAATCCGACAAAAAATTTCCGATGAGGTTTTGCCAAAACGCGTCCGAATCCAAAACACGGCCGCGGAACCGAATCCAAAACCAAAACACAAAACCCGAAAAATGTCCGGTGCACATCACTACTATATACTGCGCACAACTAAAGTGCAGCACAGGTATGGATGGATAGTATACTTGACGACACAGAGGCAGAGCAATGGACTACTGTACCGTACTGCTATATATATACTGGTGGTCAGCAAAATTCTGCACTGTCCTCCTACTATATACTGCGCACAACTAAAATGCAGCACAGGTATGGATGGATAGTATACTTGACGACAGAGAGGTAGAGCAATGGACTACTGTATCGTACTGCTATATATATACTGGTGGTCAGCAAAATTCTGCACTGTCCTCCTACTATATACTGCGCACAACTAAAATGCAGCATAGGTATTGATGGATAGTATACTTGACGACACAGAGGTAGAGCAATGGACTACTGTACCGTACTGCTATATATATACTGGTGGTCAGCAAAATTCTGCACTGTCCTCCTACTATATACTGCGCACAACTAAAATGCAGCACAGGTATGGATGGATAGTATACTTGACGACACAGAGGTAGAGCAATGGACTACTGTACCGTACTGCTATATATATATACTGGTGGTCAGCAAAATTCTGCACTGTCCTCCTACTATATACTGCGCACAACTACAATGCAGCACAGGTTTGGATGGATAGTATACTTGACAACACAGAGGTAGAGCAATGGACTACTGTACCGTACTGCTATATATATACTGGTGGTCAGCAAAATTCTGCACTGTCCTCCTACTATATACTACAATGCAGCACAGATATGGAGCGTTTTTCAGGCAGAGAACTTAGATATTTTCAGCACATTGAGCACAGATATTTGCAGCACACTGAGCACAGATATTTGCAGCACACTGAACACAGAAACTGAGAGAACGCAGCCACGTCCTCTCGCTATCATCTCCAATGCACGAGTGAAAATGGCGGCGATGCGCGGCTCCTTATATAGAATACGAATCTCGCGAGAATCCGACAGCGGGATGATGACGTTCGGGCGCGCTCGGGTTAACCGAGCAAGGCGGGAAGATCCGAGGCTGCCTCGGAACAGTGTAAAATGGGTGAAGTTTGGGGGGGTTCGGACCCCCAGGAACCGAACCCGCTCATCTCTAATGGCTATACGTAAGACCCTCGTCCTTCCCTCCTCTCCGCCCACCCTGTCTCTGCTCTGTGAGGAGCGGCCGAGTGGGACTGTGGATAGACAGAGTGCCAGGCCGGCGCGCAGACAGTCAGGCAGGCTGTCACTCATTTTTATTCTCTGGAGACTGGACCACAAACATAATCAGTGACTGAGCTATAGTGATATATCAGCTCTCTAGGAGGGATGTGTGGGTCTGAGGTCAAGGGGCGTTTGGTCCACATAGAGTTGGGCTGGGGGGGGAGCATGGTTTCTGTTGCCGGCCCTGTGTGTGTGTGTGTGTGTGTGTGTGTGTTTGTGTGTATATATATATATATATATATATATATAGTGGTCAAAGTGGAAATTTTGAAGTGGGGGTATGAAAAAGTCATGGACGCAATTGGTCACCCAAAAGGGGGCGTGGTCACCCAAAAGGGGGCATGTCAGTGTAGTAGCACACGGTACGAGCCGAAACTCACATTATAGCACACTGAATGAGCCGAAATTCACATTGTAGCACACTGAATGAGCCGAAATTCACATTGTAGCACACTGAATGAGCCGAAACTCACATTGTAGCACACTGAATGAGCCGAAATTCATATTGTAGCACACTGAATGAGCCGAAATTCACATTGCAGCACACTGAATTAGCCGAAATTCACATTGTAGCACACTGAATGAGCCGAAATTCACATTGTAGCACACTGAATGAGCCGAAATTCACATTGTAGCACACTGATTGAGCCGAAATTCACAATGTAGCACAATGAATGAACCGAAATTCACATTTTAGCACACTAATTGAGCCGAAATTCACATTGTAGCACAATGAATGAGCCGAAATTCACATTATAGCACACTGATTGAGCCGAAATTCACATTGTAGCACACTGAATGAGCTGAAATTCACATTGTAGAAGACTGAATGAGCCAAAATTCACCTTGTAGCACACTGAATGAGCCAAAATTCACATTGTAGCACACTGAATGAGCCAAAATTCACATTGCAGCACACTGAATGAGCCGTAATTCACATTGTAGCACACTGAATGAGCCGAAATTCACATTTTAGCACACTGAATGAGCCAATATTCACATTGTAGCACACTGAATAGCCGAAATTCACATTGTAGCACACTGAATGATACGAAATTCACATTATAGCACACTGAATGAGCTGAAATTGTGACAGCAGGGACAGCCAGAGTGACGACAGGGAGAGAGAGAGTGACGACAGGGAGAGAGAGTGACGACAGGGGGAGAGAGTGACGACAGTGACAACAGGGAGAGAGTGACGACAGGGAGAGAGAGTGATGACAGGGAGAGAGAGTGACGACAGGGAGAGAGAGTGACGACAGGGAGAGAGAGTGACGACAGTGATGACAAGGGAGAGAGAGTGACAACAGGGAGAGAGAGTGACGACAGGGAGAGAGAGTGACGACAGGGAAAGAGAGTGACGACAGTGACAACAGGGAGAGAGAGAGTGACAACAGGGAGAGTGACGACAGGGAGAGAGAGTGATGACACTGACGACAGGAAGAGAGTGACAACAGGGAGAGAGAGTGACGACAGGGATAGAGAGTGACGACAGGGAAAGAGAGTGACGACAGTGACGACAGGGAGAGAGAGTGACGACAGGGAGAGAGAGTGACAACAGGGAGAGAGTGACGACAGGGAGATAGAGTGATGACAGGGAGAGAGAGAGTGACGACAGTGACAACAGGGAGAGAGTGACGATGGAGAGTGACGACAGGGAGAGAGAGTGACGACACTGATGACAGGGAGAGAGAGTGACGACAGGGATAGAGAGTGACGACAGTTACAGCTGGGAGAGAGTGACAGTAGGGACAGGGACGGTAACGACAGGGAGAGAGGTGACAGCAGGGGAACATTACCTCATTTGTTGCGGGTGAGCGGCGGGCGGCTGGTGGCGGTGAGCGGTTGGCGGCAGTGAGCAGTGGGCGGCTGGTGGCAGTGAGCGGCTGGTGGCTGTGAGCGGCTGTGAGCTTGTACAGCGCTCTACACAGCCGCCGGCCGACGCGCAGGGACGGGGAGCAACATGTGCAGCAGGATGGCCACTTCCTCGCCTCCTGCTGCACTTTCATTTGCTAATTTCCGGGTCAGTGGAAGAAGTGGCGGTATACTGCCCCACTTCGACCACTGTGTATATATATATATATATATATATATATGCACACATACATACAGCACTTCTGTACATATGCATAGACATACATATACACACACACACACACACACACACACACACACACATCTTACTTATAAACACACGCACAGCATACATACACAAAACATACATACACACTGAGTACATACATATATACACACACATCTTACTTATAAACACACGCACAGCATACATACACAAAACATACATACACACTGAGTACATACATACAGGCACACAACCCCCCAAATAACAGAAAGCAAAACTCCTTTTATAATAGACTGCTCACCCTGTCATATGTCATACCCACTCCCTGTATGTGACACAAACCTGGCTTCCACACAGTCACTGCCTCACCTGTTCAGAGGCTGCGCCTCACACGAGGATCTGTGCGAAAGGCCCATTCAAGAACTGCTTGGGATGGGAGAAGCTGCGCGCGGCCACTGCAGTTCCCCCTACATGCAGCCAGTGCTGAGCCCAGTCTCTCAGTGTCAGCCGCTGCCTCATGCCTGTGCCAGCAGCTCCGATGGATCGGCAGCCGGTGAGGGGGGTTTGTAGGTACTCAGAACCCCCCCTCCCCCCTTGCATGCGCGTGTGGCCACAGTGGTTGGGGGTGGAGCCACTGTGGGGGAGGAGGCGTTCGGGACCACCTGAGAGTGACACCCGAGGAAGCAGGAGGAGCAGCCAGCAGCGGTTATTCACCTGACCGTCTGCCGCTCCTCTGCTAAAATAGATCGGCACCTGTCTCATCTTTGCGGGGGGCGAACTGCCCCCTTGCCCCCCCACATTCCGATGCCCCTGATTGTAAACATAGCAGAGAAAATGGTTGAGGACAAAAAAAATGTTGGTAAGGGTGGTGGGAAAATGTAAATTTTTTGGTAAAAATAAAATAAAATAAAGTGTAGCAAAATGCATATAAACATGCCTAATGTAACACTAAACACAAGCAAATTTAAATGCACTTCTAACTACAGATGTTATTGGATCAAATACAGGCAAAAACTCATCACAGGCACTTATTAAACTTCTCAGAACACAAAAACCACACACTTTTAAATTAACAATGTTACAGAAATGTTCAACAAGTAAATTTTTTATTTTTAACATCTCTAACCTACACGTAAACACTGAAATAAAAAATGATGCAGCATTTTAGCTATAGTGGTATCATACCATAAGCATACCTGAAATACTCCTGCACAATTCGAGCCCTTAATGCGTGTCCGCGCTGATATTCTGTTCCGCCACGGAATCCCCGTCCAACCCCTGGCTCCTCATCCAGCAATTCCTCTGGCTGAGGAAGCTCCAGGCGACTCCTTACAGCAATATTATGAAGGATAGCACACAGGACCACAATTTTACTTACCATTTCCAGCGAATACATGATGTCGCCACCAGTGCGGTGGAGCACACGGAACCTCCCTGTAAGTACACCAATTGTGCGCTCCACCAGCTGTCTAGTGGCAGTAAGCGCGGAATTAAACTCCGACTGTGGCCCTGGCCTGGGTTTGCTGTAAGGAGTCATGAGCCAGGGGGTGCAAGCAGGGCCGGATTCTAAGCCTATAGAAAGGGGGCACTATAGAAAGGGGGCCCTCCTGGGTATTCCCCTGTGTGCGTACTCCTTCTCCTGCAACAGCAATTCAATGTACCCACATACAGAGCTTGATTTAAACCTCATCGGGATCTTAAGCAAGAAATCTGTTTGGGGACCCCCTTCCTCAACTGCATGAAATTTCACACACGCACACACACACACTCACACACACACACACACACACACACACACACACACACACACACACACTGCCCCCCATAGCCCCACACACACACTGCCTCCATAGCTGCACACATAAACACACACTGCCTTACTGACACAGACTCCCTTTACTGACGCAGACACTATCTTACTGACACAGACACACTGACATAGACATACTTACTGATGCACATTACTGACACAGACACCTCTTAATGACACAAACACTGACATACACCCCTTACTGACACAAATGCCTACACAGACACCACTTACTGACAGAAAGCCCTTATGTACACAGACCCCACAGTCACAAATACATACTTGCTGACAGACATCCCTTACTGACACAAATACCTGTTACTGACACACACAACACCAACACACTTACTGACAGACACCCCTTACTGATACAGACATCCCTTACTAACTCACTTACTGACAGATACTACTTACTGACACCACTAATACCCCTTTTACACCGCACAAATAACCCGGTGTCGACCCGGCATATTGCAGAGTCGGCGTGCGTTGTGAAAGGGGCAAAGCAGAAATCGCGGGTCGCCTGACCCGGCAATTCAACCTGGGAATAAAGCAGTGTTATACCCGGGTTGAATACCGGGTCAGTGGCTGCGTAAACGGGTCCCGGGTCGATGCGACCTGGGACCCGTTTACTACATAGGGAGAGGCGGCGCGGAGATGAGCTCATCTAATAGCGCCACCTCCGCCCCCATCTCCGCCCCCCCCCCCCCCGCGCTGCTATGGCAACCCACCCGGCTTGTTGCCGGGTCGGGAAAGCCTGCAGCAGCTGCCAATGCCGTATCCCACCCGGGAAGGACCCGCTTCCAATTCCCGGGTGTGATCCAGCATTGGCAGTGTGAAAGGGGTATTATTGGCACATTACCATACATATTTGCTGACAGACATCCCTTACTGACACATACACTACTTACTTGATGCCGATACCCCTTACTGACAAAGACAACACAAACACACCTACTGACACAGGTGGCACTTACTGACAGACACCACTTATTGGCCACGACCCCCCTTACTGAAACACACACACTAACCGACACACACACACTTCTTGACATGCATTCAGACAGCACAAGAAGAGACAGCCTTCATGATATGCTTGCAAACACCCCCCCCCCCCCTCCTCCTCCGGACTGTAGCAGGAGAATGTCCCAGGAAATACCTCACTACTACAGACTGAAACACACACTATTACTGTGGTGGCTTGGCGATCATCTCTCCCGAATCTGGATTACCTTGCTTTCTTAACCTTTTGCACTTCTAATCTGCACTGCAGTCAGAGGTCTGACTCTGTTCAATCTCCTCTTTCCTTCTAGTCTGACTCCGCACTGGGTGTCAGTCTCTCCTCAATGATGCTGGGAGGAGGCGTGTCCATCCAAACCAGAGAGCTACTGCTGTAGCTCTTAACCCTTCGTGCAGCTGCCAGCTGCCCACTGCGTGACTGTGTGCAGTCAGCAGGGGGACAGCTATGTCAGAGGCAGAGTAGCACAGCCGGGGGGCCCCTTGAGACAGGAGGGCCCAGGGTACTTAACCCCTGTGACCCCCCCTTAATCCGGCTCTGGGTGCAAGGATATCCGCGATCTCCTGGATGAAATTTAAAAATGAAGAATTTTTAATAAAAAAATAAAAAAAAAATGTGTAAATGTAGAGTGTCAAAAAAACAAAACTCACCCAATAGCCACATGTCTTGGCCTTCCATCATTCTTAATCTTTGCCAGATCCCTGATTACCGAATGACATGTGAATCATGTGCATTTCCAGGAAACTGAGCATTCCGGGACAGGATCTGGAGGGATGGGCCTCAAACAACCATAACATTCAGAGAATGGAACACTTTCCTGTTCCTATATATTTCCTCATTATGTTTTGGCGCAACAATCGCAACGTGTAGCCATCCACAACCCCAATAACGTGTGGGAAGCGACTACCCCCGTCCTGAAATTGGCGCTTCAACACAGCCAGGGCACCAGCATCCAAAGGCATTGATATGAACTGCTTCACTCTGCTTATAAAGGCATTAAGGACTCATCGCAGGACTTTGCTAAATTTGCCCTGCGACATTCCTACCTGATCCCCGACAACATGCTGGTAGGAACCTGTGGGCAAGAAATGTAACACAGCAAGGAATTGTGTTAATGCTGGTATTGCTGTAGGATACCAAATTGATTGTTCTAGATCACTCTCGATTATGGAGAGAGTTTCTAGGATGATATGAGGTGGCAGCCTGTAACGCCGCAATACCACATCATCAGGCATTCCAAAAAGGGTGACACGGGTTCGGAAAATCGGTGGCCTTGCACGCCTCTGTTGCCTTGGAGGATGAGAGGCAGGTTGGGGTTGGAGGGCTTCCGCGGCAATATATCTGGCTATCTGCATCTTGAAATTAATTGAAGAAATAAAACACACAAATATTTTACCACACACATTGCAACAATTCAATTTCGGGGGATGGCAGGCCAAAAACTTACTTCAGGAGCGTATTCCATATCTTCATGTGGAAATACAGGAACAAACACAATAAAAAATGGAGTTTAATAAACATTCCCTACGTTTTCCCTAAAAAAAATAGACATACAGGCACAAATATTCAAAAACGACTAGTTTGACAACCTAACAATTATATGTTTAAGCAACAAAGTATTGACTACTACAAAATTAAACAACAAAATTAAACAAGTAATGCCAAGGACATGCAACTTACAAGCTAATAGAATAAACTAAAAAGAAGCAACCTACAAGACAAACACACTGTATCCCCTCCAACACCAGCCCTGCATTGGCCAGGCTACTTACCTACTGAGAAAAAACTCCACTGTAGTAAGAAATCAAAAGGCCTACTTTGGCACAAAATATATAACAAAATAAAGAAGCAACGTACAAGACAAAGGAAAACACTCTGAGAATAGGGACAAGCCCACTCTAACCCCTCCAACACCAGCCCTGCATTGGCCAGGCTACTTACCTTCTGAGAAAAAAACTCCACTGTAGTAAGAAATCAAAAGGCCTACTTTGGCACAAAATATATAACAAAATAAAGAAGCAACGTACAAGACAAAGGAAAACACTCTGAGAATAGGGACAAGCCCACTGTAACCCCTCCAACAACAGCCCTGCATTGGCCAGGCTACTTACCTGCTGAGAAAAAACTCCTCCACTGTAGTAAGAAATCAAAAGGCCTACTTTGGCACAAAATATATAACAAAATAAAGAAGCAACCTGCAAGACAAAGGAAAACACTCTGAGAATAGGGACAAACACACTGTAACCCCTCCAACAACAGCCCTGCATTGGCCAGACTACTTACCTGCTGAGAAAAAACTCCTCCACTGTAGTAAGAAATCAAAAGGCCTACTTTGGCACAAAATATATAACAAAATAAAGAAGCAACCTACAAGACAAAGGAAAACACTCCGAGAATAGGGATAAACACACTGTAACCCCTCCAACACCAGCCCTGCATTGGCCAGGCTACTTACCTGCTGAGAAAAAACTTCACTGTAGTCTGAAATCAAAAGGCCTACTTTGGCACAAAATATATAACACAATAAAGAAGCAACCTACAAGACAAAGGAAAACACTCTAAGAATATAATGAATTGAATATAATGAAGCGGCATAGTGCTATGCGCCGTCTTACAGCTCAGATGCGCACAGCCAATCAGAAGAGTGCCACGACGTGACGCTCCCTGATTGGCTGAAGGGACGCTCTGTGACAGGAGTCACGGTGTGTCCCAGCATTCGGGGAAATGGGTCCCATGTGTAAACATGGGACCCCTTTCAGTGCGTGGTCCGGGATTTTGCGTTTTATTATTTTGCCAAGTCCTTGGATTACAAACAAGAAGAGGACAGATCTACACTGGATTTTTGTGAGTATAATTTTATTTTCAGGTACCCCATGGATTCTACGTGGAGAAGGGGACCGAGTCGGCATGTCAACATAGGTAAGTATGTGTGTGTCGGTGTGCATGTATGTAATAAAGTTTTACTTTCACGGTGTGCGTGTACTGTTTTTATTTGTTTTTTTTTTGCAGTAGAACTACAGGTACCAGCGGGCCCGTTTTCCTCCCGCTTGCTGGTACTTGTGGTTCTCCAAGTACCAGCTTGCGGGGGAGGCTTGCTGGGACTTGTAGTTCTGCTACAAAAAACAATATTCTTTATTTTTGTCACTTGGCTATCAGCCTCCCATCCGCAGCCCTTGGATGGGGGGGACAGCCTCGGCTTCACCCCTGGCCCTTGGGTGGCTGGAAGGGGGGACCCCTTGATTTAAGGGGTCCCCACTCCTCCAGGGTACCCCGGCCAGGGGTGACTAGTGATTTAATGCCACGGCCGCAGGGGCCGATATAAAAGTGTCCCCCGGCTGTGGCATTATCTCTCTGACTAGTGGAGCCCGGTGCTGGTGTTAAAAATACGGGGGACCCCTACGTTTTTTGTCCCCCATATTTTTGGCACCAGGACTGGACGCAGAGCCCGGTGCTAGTTGTGAAAATACGGGGGATCCCCTGTAATTTTTCGCCCCGTATTTTTACAACCAGGACTGGCTCAAAGAGCCCGAGGCTGGTTATGCTTAGGAGGGGGGACCCCACGCATTTTTTTTCCAGGATTTTTTACACACTTTTGTGCCGTCCATGAAGTCGAATCCAGGACGCACACTATCGTCAATTGGTCCGTTTTTCGACAGCGGGACTGTCGAATCCGTTTTTTATTGAATATGTCGAATTCGGGTCCCGGTGGGAGGGTGTCTGACTGTCGAATTGTGTCGAATTTAAAAACGGTCGAATTCCAGCCGGAATTCGACCGCAATTGCATATACCCCATATGCTTTTAACAGCAAACTCAATGAATTAAGCTGAAAAACACATGTCAAATACTTGTCAGTGTGTCAGATTTGTACATGGTAAATGGTAAATTGGTATGTGTAAAACCAATTACTGGTAAGAGTCATTTGTAACTGCAGTGTTTAGCAATTATCAGCTCAGCAGCTGCCTTAGATTGCCAATTAACAGCTAAATATGCCCTGACACACACTTGTTGCAGGAGTTTGTAAGGTCTGAGTAGCTGCAGACTTACTCCTATGCTGCGTTCAACTTGCGAACATGTGTTGTGTACTTACAACCATCAGCTACGCATTACTGCACAAAACACGCCTACTGCCATTTGCATACTCCCACACTAGCTGCCCACTTTCACGCCCATTTCATTGGCTAACGAAGCCATGCCTCTGCACCGCCTCTGTCACACCCCTTTTTCGTTAGAGTAGTGCGTTCCGAAAAAGCATTTGTATTTTTGCACACTCATCGTACGACTGTCTTTGCGCATGCGCATTGCAGCTGGTGCGCATTCGCAGTTTGACATTTTTCGCCGCTTGCGATGCGATGATCTGCTGCGAACTCGGAATGAGGGCCAATATGCGGTACTGGAGAGCATACCTCTACACCACACAGGGCAAACCCTGTGAAAATTATTTGGATTAAATATTAATAACCCCTTTATTTGGAGTAAATAATATACAGCACAGGACAGCACCACTGAACTTATATGGCAGCACCACTGGACTGGACTTATACGGCAGTACCACTGGAATTATACGGCAGTATCACTGGACTTATACACCAGTACCACTGGAATTATACGGCAGGATCACTGGAATTATACGGCAGTATCACTGGAATCATATGCCAGTACCCCTGGATTTATACGGCAGTACCACTGGACATATACGGCAGTATCACTGGACTGGATTTATACGCCAGTACTGCTGGAATTATATGCCAATACCACTGGAAATATACGAAAGAACAAAATAAACATAGACTTACCACAAAAATGATGGCGGATTAGTTCTTGCCTTACCTGCCTCCCTACATCTGTACTCCAAGTGTCGCCAGATGATTCCAACTCCTCTACTTGCTGACTGTTTTCTTCATCCTCCTCCTCCTCATCAACATGTGGCAGATGTTATTGCAAACACATGTTATGAAGAAAACAGCAGCAGAACACCGAGTCACCTTTAATGGACTAAACAACAAAAGGCCACCAGACTTATCAAGACACCGAAACCTAGATTTCAGTACCCCAAAACATCTTTCTATCACATTCCGAGTGGACTTATGTGCATGATTGCAATTGTGTTCAGCAAGGGAATCAGGTCAGGACAATGGAGTCAGAAGCCAAGAGAAACAGCCATATCCCCATCACCTGAAAGACATATATCATATAGAGTTTAGAGTAGGTATTCAACAACACATTGATGACATATTAGGCATTTTTTTTAGCATATACATTTAAACACATATCTAGTTACATACCCTTCAGTCATCCATCGGGCATTTGTCCGGCCTCAAATTTATCAAAGAGAGATGACTGACTGAAGATGAAGGAGTCATGGCAGCCGCCAGGGTAACCAGCAACAACACTCATTATTTTTAGTTTTGCATCACAAACCACCTGGACATTAGTAGAGTGGTCCAGATGATGATTAGTATAAATATACTGCCTGCCCCTTGGTGGTCTCAGCTGAATGTGTGTGCAATCTATGACACCTAGCACATTGGGAGTGCCAGCAAAGCCATAGAAAGCTACTCTGACTGCATGCCACTGAGATGCCTGGCAAGGGAAGCAGATAGAGGCATCTATGTGGGGTTGCAATGCATCCAACACCTGTGTACATTGGAACAAATGAGGAGAGTGAGATGAGTAGAACTAACAACACTGTGTAATGAAACATTCCGACTAAACTACTTTGGCATAAATGAGTATGTATGGTATACATCACCTGATTTAAGTATTTACAAAAGGTGGGCTGTGAGATCCCAATGACATCGCAACACACAGCCTGAAAGCTGCCAGTAGCCAGAAAGTGCAACACAGCCAGGAGTTTGTGCAGGCCTGAGACAGAGCGAGAGCGTGCTGTCTCAGGCTCTAGGTCCAAGTTGACAAGGTCATACAGGTGGAAAATGTTGTTTCTATTTAGCCAGAACATCTGTATGACCCCGTCATCGGCCAATGCATTTAAGTTTAAATGCCCCCTAAAAAAACGAGGCCTGCACAGCCTCTGCGGCACCTGTACAACCTGCTGACCATGTTCAGTTTCATGCCCCTGGTTTCTTCCAGTCTGATGGAGCAGTCTCAGGAATCCCACAGCACACAATACTTCACTGCTACACAGCCCAGCAGCCATTTCATAGTGAGGGATGTGAATAATGTGCTTAGGACCCTTTTAACGGCTCTAAAATTCAGGTGTGGTTAATGTTGAAGTAGAAACACATGTAAATATGCCAGCCAAAAGCAGGTCTATTTTTTTCCAGCGTTTTTTAACGTTTCACATTTTTTCACGACCGCAATTGCCCTTACACGAACGACATTGCAAATACGAAAGCTTGGTAAATTACCATGTTGTATACCTAAACAGCCATGTTTGACCGATAGTCTATTCATTCGATGACACTTAGAAAAAAAAAAAAAACTCGGACAAAATCGGGACCTTAGTAAATATACCCCACAGTGTGGGTTGAATACTACTTGTGTCTGATACAGTGTGGTTTGGATACAGTGAGGATTTGATACAGTGCAGGTTGGATACAGTGTAAGTTACAGGCAGTGTGGGAAAGATACAGTGCAGGTTACAGACAGTGCAGGTCAGATACAGTGTGGGTCGGATACAGTGCGGGTCAGATACAGTGTGAGTTTAATACAGTGCGGGTTCAATACAGTGCAGGTTGTATAAAGAGCAGGTCAGATACAGTGTAAGTTGGATACAGTGCAGGTTGGATACAGTGCAGGTTACAGACAGTGCAGGTCGAATACAATGTGGGTCGGATACAGTGCGGGTCGGATAGCAGGGTGTAACAGACATTTATAGGACCCATTAGAATTTTTTTTAAAACCTCTATGTAATACTTAATGGTTAAAAAAATAATGAAAAATAATTGGACTTTGACAGTGGAGATAGGCCTCCCAGCTTTGTTCCCCATAGCAGCTGCATCACAACTACAATGGTTGTTCCACTCTTGGGGGTAACTACAAATTTATGGCCCATACCAACATTTAATGGGGCCACCAAGATGTCCAGTGAGAAGTAATCTCCCATCACATGACTACCTGCTCAGAGAATTTCTACCAGTTCTCATGTACAGCATTCTGGGGCTTAAAATAACTTGCAGTGTTTGTTGCTACATAGACGGGAGCTTCCTAATGAACTAGGACAATGGATCTTAACTCTAGTCCTCAAGTACCACAAAAGGTCATGTCTTCCTGGATTTTTTCATGCACAGGTGAGCTAATCTATTTTGTTGGGTAGGTAATTATGTCACCTGTTTCCACAGATAGAAATTCTGAAAAAATGACCTGTGCTTGAGGATTTGAGTTGAGAACCACTGCTCTAAAGTAACATAGTATCTAAGGTTGAAAAAAGACAATTGTCCATCGAGTTCAACCTATTTGTGGTCTCCTATGCAGGATTAATTGGTCTAAAATTTTGACTGATGCTGATGTCAGCTGTTGCGTTTTATCCCTCTTTTTATAGTAACTATAGTGCGTGACTATGCACCGTAACCCTGGATATCCTTATCCATTAGGAATTTATCTAACGCATTCTTAAAGGTGTTGACTGAGTCTGTCATTACAACTCCCTCAGGCAGGGAATTCCAAACACATATTGTCCTTACCGTGAAAAAGCCTTTACGCCATATTGTGCGGAATCTCCTCTCCTCTAACCTGAGCGAGTGTCCACGAGTCCTCTATGTTGATCTAACCAAAAACACAAGCGCAAGCTCTGTGTATTGTCCCCTTATATATTTGTAGATGTTGATCATGTCCCCTCTTAGTCTCCTCTTTTCCAGTGTAAACATGCCTAGTCTTGCAAGCCTTTCCTCGTATTCTAGCGTCTTCATGCCCTTAATTAGTTTGGTCGCCCGCCTCTGAACCTTTTCTAGCTCCAGGATATTCTTTTTGTAGTATGGTGCCCAGAATTGTACACAGTATTCAAGGTGTGGCCTCACTAGTGATTTATATAATTGGAGTATAACACCCTCGCCCCTTGCATTCCCCGTTTTATGCATGCTAATATCTTATTAGCCTTCTTTGCTGCAATCCTACTTTGGGTACTGCTGCTTAGTTTGCTATCTATGAGAACACCTAAGTCCTTTTCCAGTACAGTATCCCCTAATTTTACCCCTTTCAGTATGAAGGTGTTATTTTTGTTCTTGCTACCACAGTGCATTACCTTACACTTGTCTGTATTGAAGCGCATTCTCCATTTGGCTGCCCATGCTTCTAATTTAACTAAGTCGTTCTGAAGAGACTCAGCATCATCCTCCGTACTTATAGCCTTACACAATTTGGTATCATCTGCAAAAATTGAAACCATGCTCTTTAGACCTTCAGTTAGGTCGTTAACGAAAATGTTGAACAATAGCAGTCCTAATACCGAGCCTTGTGGCACACCACTTAACACTTCAGTCCAATTTGAAAAAGATCCATTGACCACAACGCGCTGCTCCCTATTATCTAACCAACTTAAGTATATAAGCTAAGATCCTTAGAGCCCTGTGAAATGTATACACAAATGTGGCTCTCTTTACTGTACTTTGGCCCTCATTCCGAGTTGTTCGCTCGGTATTTTTCATCGCATCGCAGTGAAAATCCGCTTAGTACGCATGCGCAAAGTTCGCACTGCGACTGCGCCAAGTAACTTTACTATGAAGAAAGTATTTTTACTCACGGCTTTTTCTTCGCTCCGGCGATCGTAATGTGATTGACAGGAAATGGGTGTTACTGGGCGGAAACACGGCGTTTCAGGGGCGTGTGGCTGAAAACGCTACCGTTTCCGGAAAAAACGCAGGAGTGGCCGGAGAAACGGTGGGAGTGCCTGGGCGAACGCTGGGTGTGTTTGTGACGTCAACCAGGAACGACAAGCACTGAACTGATCGCACAGGCAGAGTAAGTCTGAAGCTACTCTGAAACTGCTAAGTAGTTAGTAATCGCATTATTGCGAATACATCGGTCGCAATTTTAAGAAGCTAAGATTCACTCCCAGTAGGCGGCGGCTTAGCGTGTGTAACTCTGCTAAATTCGCCTTGCGACCGATCAACTCGGAATGAGGGCCTTTGTAATTTTGCTGAAGGCAGGTTGAGAGCTATGGAACTAGGACAATATGCTATGCTCCTCAAAGTGTAGCTCTCAAAGAAGATGGTGCCCAATAGCTGCTACCCCAGGAGTTACGCTCATGCCTTTAACATTGTAATGCACAGCTTGGTGATCTCATTCACAAGACTCAACTGGATATAGTTGCGTATGTGTGATTTGTAAATGGATTATTCAAAATACAACCCCTTTGACTTTCTAAAAATGATTAAACTCCCCCAAAATAATCTCACATTCCAGTAACCACACAATTCTGCTACCACTAATTAATGTTAATTGTATACAAAAGGATAATGAAATGAAATAAAGAAATACACTTGTAAAACCATTTTACAAAATACAGTGGCATAAAAACAGAACACTCACATACTCTCAGGTTCTGCTACCTAGGGGAAAGCTTCTCAGTAGCAGACCGACTCACAAACACTGTAAAATTTGAACGGTCCTACTAATTACAAATATGCACAGAAATGTTGGTAACAACTGATAGATACTTTTCCTCAGTTTATGCAGCTGGATTAGTTAAACTGGAACCAATGTGACTTGAAGCAAGTTTTTTAGCCAGGTAATGACGAGGTGGAGACAGGGACAACACAGAAGGCTTTGGTACACTTGGAATTAGTCAGAATGGCGAATGTACAGACAAATACTAGACAGCAAGGCTTCAGTACACGTGAAATCAAATTGAGGTAACAAGGCAGTAGAATTGTTAACTAGGAAGCAGGAAGCTTGGGAAGATTGGTAAATATGACCTGATGGTAGGAAAGCACTAAGCACTGGAGTGCTGGACTGATCTCCCTGACAACACTCGGGAGACCGGTGCCGGAACGACGACAGCCTGAAGGTAAGTATTGGGGTTCCTGTTAGGCTTAGGGCCCTGAGGGGGAGAGGTTTAGGGTTAGGTACTAGGGGGGGTTAAGGTTAGGAACTGGGGAAATTAGCCATAGCCTACACCCCTGGTGGGTTTGCCCTAGCCGTCACCCCAGAGGTTTAGGGTAGGAGAAGGTAGAAATACTTACACTGTCTGGTGTTGGGATACCGCTGTGAGTCACGTGACTGCCGGCATCCCAACCACCGGTATAACATACCGAACCCATACAGGGTATGGGTTCTGACATCTGCAGCCCAAGTATATAAATATGACCAGCAGAGAGCTTGTATGTGCAATATCTCCTCAGGTGCCGAAGTAGAATGTGGAGCCTCCTGAGCATCAACTGCAAGCAATGGGAGCAAAAATATATTAACCATCAAGGCGGCAGCAAATACTATAATCAGAGCAAAATCTCAAATGAAAAATGACTGCAGCAATCCTCCAGAAACCTTCTGTGAAGGTTCAAATGCAAGTAGAGATGAACATCAAGAGAGGAGACTGAGGAGAGGATAGTGCAATAATTATATGAAGATATAGATCGAAAAAAACAAAGAATTGCCAGTGGTTATAATAAAAAATCTTTATACTTTATCATGAATATCACATTCACAAACATATAAGACCATGTATTAACGAATTTGTAAAGTGCAATTGTTAATATAGTTCACTCTTCAGTATATCACAAGCTTGTAATGAGTTGCAACTGTAGCATACCTAAACCACAAGGAGTTTGTTAAAGTGTTGCCGGATATTTTTGTATCTAATATGAATAATTTCTCTGCTCAGTAACTTTAAATCGCTGATTGTCAGTGATTTAGGGCTATAAATCAGTATTAGATGTGCCAACGGATAATTATACGACAGCGCTGTTCTGATCCCGCTGACTGGACACATCTGTGACCACACTAATTGACACTGTTGGCGATTGTGAGTCCAAAGAACCGTGCGGTCCACACTTAGACTTAGCAGTCTGCATCAGTGTGTGCACCCCCTGCGGTGAGCGGTACCTTGTTTAATGCACAGTCACTGCACGCCGGGCGTCCCCGGCTTCCGTGGCTACCATTGAGCTCACTGCTTCTATCTCGGGGTGAATGCACATTCAGCCAGGGAGTCTGTAGAAGCTGGAACTGGCAATGGGTCCACAGCTACAGCAACGCTTGCCAGGTGATTTTACAGAGTCCTAAACACATTGATCCAGACTGCTAAGTCTAAGTGTTATCTTTTTTGTTGCAACCATTCCAAGGATGGTGTTGACTTATACTTGGATGCTAAAGGAAAGCTTTGCTCTAGCATACAGATAGATAATATTGGACTTACCCATCCAGTCACAGTATTTACTTAACATAATTTACTTCAAAGTGCAAATAACACTGTTGGGAGGAGGATCATAAGTCATGGGGAAACATCTCCATATCTGCTTACATAACCCTGAGGAAGCTTTCTCTAGTCATGCTACAGCCAGTACAAGACACAGATTTCTGCTGGGTACAGATTTTGATAAACCAGGGGGGAATCAATCAAGTTGATTTTTGCCAATGAGTGCTCACACTGGACAAATGTCACACACACCATGGCCATGGGACAAACATGGAAAGGGAGGGTACAAAGAAATGGAAATGAAAAAAAAAAAAAAATGGCAATACTGAAAGGAATAGGGGGAGACAGAAGGAATAGGTGGAAGAATAGGGGGGCGGGGGTAAGAATAGGGGTGGGGGGAAGCAGGAGGAATATGAATAATATTATTATTATTATTATTATTATTATTATTGTTATTATTACATTTTATTTATAAGGCGCCACAAGTGTTTTGCAGCTCTGTAAATATGATAGACATTGCAACAATACAGGGTACACAGAACTTAACATTACAGTAACTGAAAACCTACAACCGAGCACAGGTAACAATTACCACCACAATTCTCAGTACACACTAAGGCTGAGATGTAAGGCTGAGATGTAAGGAAGCAAAGGAGTGATTTGTACTACTAGTTGCGTGCAGTGTTATAGTTAGCACTTATTATCATATAACGTGTACAACATTTCAAAGAAGTATATTCTTACAAGAATATACTGTACTTCTTTGAAATGCTGTGCACGTTATATGATAATAAGTGCTAACTATAACACTCGTTGATACTTTGATAAGTGGAATTAATCACATTGACTCCATTTTAATTATATAAGTGTTGTGCAATGACACTTTTATTCACAATTATTATTTTTTTACGGTATAACCACGTTCAATTGAATAAAACTAAACTCTTAATACTAGCTTCTATACATTAGTCATGTTCTAAGGGTGCACCCAAAAAAGAGTCTTCTTTTCTTCTTTCTTATTGAGTTATACACACTGACTCAGGGTGTACCACCTAATACTGGATCAAGGCAGATACACCTTAGGGTTATTTATCTAGGCTTAGAAAGTTACACATGTCAATACTTTTGCCTGGTGCTGAATCTAAAATACCTACACCTCATTGACAGGATTGAGCCAGAGATTGAAGGAGAGGGAGGGGTCAAGAATGACACCCAAGCAGCGGAGTTGGGGAACAGGGAAGATGATGGTGTTGTCAACAGTGATAAAGATATTAAGGGAGTGGAGACTCTGGATGGGGTAAAAATTATGAGTTCAGTTTTGTCTATGTTGAGCTTCAGGGAGCACTCAGACATACAGGAGGAGATGGTGGAAAGGCATCTGGCTACCCGAGAGAGGACAGAGGAGGAGAGGTATAGTTGCATATCATTAGCATAGAGATGGTACTGAAAGCCGAAGGAGATAATGAGTGCCCCCAGGGAAGAGGTGTACAGGGAGAAGAGAAGGGGGCCAAGGACAGAGCCCTGTGGGACAACGACGGGGAGGATGGAAGAGGGTGAGGTGGACCCGGAGGCAGAAACTGAGAAGAAGCGGTTAGTGAGGTAAGAGGTGAACCAGGCAAGGACAGTGCTGGAAAGGCCAAAGGGATGGAGGGTGCGAGGGTGGAGAGGATGATCCACAGTGTCAGAGGCAGCAGAGAGATCCAGGAGTATGAGCAGAGAGAGGTCACACCTGGATTTGGCCGAAAGCAGCTCACTTATGACTTTGACAAGGGCAGTTTCAGTGGAGTGGACATGGTGAAAGCCAGATTGAAGAGGATCAAGGATGGAGGTGTCAGAGAGGTGGCTGGTGATCCGGCTGTATACCAGCTGCTCAAGTAATTTGGAGGCGAATGGGAGAAGAGTGATGGGGCGGTAGCTAGCAGGTGAGGAAGGGTCAAGGTTCATTTTTTAAGAATAGGTGAGACAAGAGCATGTGTGAATGGTGAGGGAAAGATGCCAATAGAGAGTGACAGGTTGAAGAGATGATCAAGGTGGGAGCAGGCAGTGGAGGAGGCGAGAAAGGAGGGGGTCAAGGGGGAAGGTGGAGAGGATAAGATGAGGGAGTCGACTTCCTTGTCTGTGGTGGGGCGGAAAATCTGTCAACTGCGCCAATTGATCGGCGGGCGCGCGGGGGGGGGGGGGGGGTTCCCGGTACTTGGAAACCACCTCTGCATGCGCATATACTGAGTGGGACTGACATGTTGGGAGTAGCTCATGAACATTTCCTGGAATAAAAGGACTTAATACTTTTCTGCCGTGGTTGTGGACAAATCTGGTGAGTGCTTTCATTTTTTGTATGTTGGGTCACCCACTTAATGTCGACAAACCTTGATAGGCAACCCAGTATCTGCTGTGGTTGGGTGAGAGTGCTGGACCTAAACCTCCCAACATGATCCTCTCCAGGAGGGTCAAAATGCTCTGCTTCTAGACCTTTCTTTTAATTTATGATTGCTGGCACCAGTTTTGAACAGATTAATGAATAAGAAAGGTGTTTTAGCACAGGTGATGGCAATCATAAGTTAAGAGGGAAGTCCAGAAGCAAAGCATTCTGTCCCTCCTGAAGAGGGTCATGTTGGGAATCATTTGTGTGTGTGTATATATATTTAGTGATGTGCACCGGACATTTTTCGGGTTTTGTGTTTTGGTTTTGGATTCGGTTCCGCGGCCGTGTTTTGGATTTGGACGCGTTTTGGCAAAACCTCCCTGAAAATTTTTTGTCGGATTCGGGTGTGTTTTGGATTCGTTTTTTTTTTACAAAAAACCCTAAAAAACAGCTTAAATCATAGAATTTGGGGGTAATTTTGATCCCATAGTATTATTAACCTCAATAACCATAATTTATACTCATTTTCAGTCTATTCTGAACACCTCACACCTCACAATATTATTTTAGTCCTAAAATTTGCACCGAGGTCGCTGGATGGCTAAGCTAAGCGACACAAGTGGCCGACACAAACACCTGGCCCATCTAGGAGTGGCACTGCAGTGTCAGGCAGGATGACACTTCCAAAAAATTGTCCCCAAACAGCACATGATGCAAAGAAAAAAAGAGGCGCACCAAGGTCGCTGTGTGACTAAGCTAAGCAACACAAGTGGCCGACATAAACACCTGGCCCATCTAGGAGTGACACTGCAGTGTCAGGCAGGATGGCACTTCAAAAAAATTGTCCCCAAACAGCACATGATGCAAAGAAAAAAAGAGGCGCACCAAGGTCGCTGTGTGACTAAGCTAAGCAACACAAGGGGCCAACACAAACACCTGGCCCATCTAGGAGTGGCACTGCAGTGTCAGACAGGATGGCAGATTAAAAAAATTGTCCCCAAACAGCACATGATGCAAAGAAAAAAAGAGGCGCAATGAGGTAGCTGTGTGACTAAGCTAAGCGACCCACGTAGCCGACACAAACACCTGGCCCATCTAGGAGTGGCACTGCAGTATCAGACATGATGGCAGATTAAAAAAATTGTCCCCAAACAGCACATGATGCAAAGAAAAAAAGAGGCGCACCAAGGTCGCTGTGTGACTAAGCTAAGCGACACAAGTGGCCGACACAAACACCTGGCCCATCTAGGAGTGGCACTGCAGTGTCAGGTAGGATGGCACTTCAAAAAAATTGTCCCCAAACAGCACATGATGCAAAGAAAAAAAGAGGCGCACCAAGGTCGCTGTGTGACTAAGCTAAGCGACACAAGGGGCCGACACAAACACCTGGCCCATCTAGGAGTGGCACTGCAGTGTAAGGCAGGATGGCACTTCAAAAAAATTGTCCCCAAACAGCACATGACGCAAAGAATAATGAAAGAAAAAAGAGGTGCAAGATGGAATTGTCCTTGGGCCCTCCCACCCACCCTTATGTTGTATAAACAGGACATGCACCCTTTAACGAACCCATCATTTCAGCGACAGGGTCTGCCACACGACTGTGACTGAAATGACTGGTTGGTTTGGGCCCCCACCAAAAAAAGAAGCAATCAATCTCTCCTTGCACAAACTGGCTCTACAGAGGCAAGATGTCCACCTCATCATCATCCTCCGATTCCTCACCCCTTTCACTGTGTACATCCCCCTCCTCACAGATTATTAATTCATCCCCACTCGAATCCACCATCTCAGGTCCCTGTGTACTTTCTGGAGGCAATTGCTGCTGGTGAATGTCTCCATGGAGGAATTGATTATAATTCATTTTGATGAACATCATCTTCTCCACATTTTCTGGAAGTAACCTCGTACGCCGATTGCTGACAAGGTGAGCGGCTGCACTAAACACTCTTTCGGAGTACACACTAGAGGGAGGGCAACTTAGGTAGAATAAAGCCAGTTTGTGCAAGGGCCTCCAAATTGCCTCTTTTTCCTGATAGTACACGTACGGACTGTCTGACGTGCCTACTTGGATGCGGTCACTCATATAATCCTCCACCATTCTTTCAATGGTGAGAGAATCATATGCAGTGACAGTAGACGACATGTCAGTAATCGTTGGCAGGTCCTTCAGTCCAGACCAGATGCCAGCACTCGCTCCAGACTGCCCTGCATCACCGCCAGCGGGTGGGCTCGGAATTCTTAGCCTTTTCCTCGCACCTCCAGTTGCGGGAGAATGTGAAGGAGGAGATGTTGACGGGTCACGTTCCGCTTGACTTGACAATTTTCTCACCAGCAGGTCTTTGAACCTCTGCAGACTTGTGTCTGCCGGAAAGAGAGATACAACGTAGGTTTTAAATCTAGGATCGAGCACGGTGGCCAAAATGTAGTGCTCTGATTTCAACAGATTGACCACCCGTGAATCCTGGTTAAGCAAATTAAAGGCTCCATCCACAAGTCCCACATGCTTAGCGGAATCGCTCTGTTTTAGCTCCTCCTTCAATGTCTCTAGCTTCTTCTGCAAAAGCCTGATGAGGGGAATGACCTGACTCAGGCTGGCAGTGTCTGAACTGACTTCACGTGTGGCAAGTTCAAAGGGTTGCAGAACCTTGCACAACGTTGAAATCATTCTCCACTGCGCTTGAGTCAGGTGCATTCCCCCTCCTTTGCCTATATCGTGGGCAGATGTATAGGCTTGAATGGCCTTTTGCTGCTCCTCCATCCTCTGAAGCATATAGAGGGTTGAATTCCACCTCGTTACCACCTCTTGCTTCAGATGATGGCAGGGCAGGTTCAGGAATGTTTGGTGGTGCTCCAGTCTTCGGCTGAATGCCGAAAGTGGCCCGCAATTCTTCGGGCCACCGACAGCATCTCTTGCACGCCCCTGTCGTTTTTTAAATAATTCTGCACCACCAAATTCAATGTATGTGCAAAACATGGGACGTGCTGGAATTTGCCCGGATGTAATGCACGCACAATATTGCTGGCGTTGTCCGATGTCACAAATCCCCAGGAGAGTCCAATTGGGGTAAGCCATTCTGCGATGATCTTCCTCAGTTTCCATAAGAGGTTGTCAGCTGTGTGCTTCTTCTGGAAAGCGGTGATACAAAGCGTAGCCTGCCTAGGAACGAGTTGGCGTTTGTGAGATGCTGCTACTGGTGCCGCCGCTGCTGTTCTTGCTGCGGGAGGCAATACATCTACCCAGTGGGCTGTCACAGTCATATAGTCCTGAGTCTGCCCTGCTCCACTTGTCCACATGTCCGTGGTTAAGTGGACATTGGGTACAACTGCATTTTTTAGGACACTGGTGACTCTTTTTCTGAGGTCTGTGTACATTTTCGGTATCGCCTGCCAAGAGAAATGGAACCTAGATGGTATTTGGTACCGGGGACACAGTACCTCAATCAAGTCTCTAGTTGCCTCTGAATTAACGGTGGATACCGGAACCACGTTACTCACCGCCCAGGCTGCCAAGGCCTGAGTTATCTGCTTTGCAGCAGGATGACTGCTGTGATATTTCATCTTCCTCGCAAAGGACTGTTGGACAGTCAATTGCTTACTGGAAGTAGTACAAGTGGTCTTCCGACTTCCCCTCTGGGATGACGATCGACTCCCAGCAGCAACAACAGCAGCGCCAGCAGCAGTAGGCGTTACACTCAAGGATGCATCGGAGGAATCCCAGGCAGGAGAGGACTCGTCAGACTTGCCAGTGACATGGCCTGCAGGACTATTGGCTTTCCTGGGTAAGGAGAAAATTGACACTGAGGGAGTTGGTGGTGTGGTTTGCAGGAGCTTGGTTACAAGAGGAAGGGATTTAGTGGTCAGTGGACTGCTTCCGCTGTCATCCAAAGTTTTTGAACTTGTCACTGACTTATGATGAATGCGCTGCAGGTGACGTATAAGGGAGGATGTTCCGAGGTGGTTAACGTCCTTACCCCTACTTATTACAGCTTGACAAAGGCAACACACGGCTTGACACCTGTTGTCCGCATTTGTGTTGAAATAATTCCACACCGAAGAGCAGATTTTTTTTGTATTTTGACCAGGCATGTCAATGGCCATATTTGTCCCACAGACAACAGGTGTCTCCCCGGGTGCCTGACTTAAACAAACCACCTCACCATCAGAATCCTCCTTGTCAATTTCCTCCCCAGCGCCAGCAACACCCATATCCTCATCCTGGTGTACTTCAACAGTGACACCTTCAATTTGACTATCAGGAACTGGACTGCGGGTGCTCCTTCCAGCACTTGCAGGGGGCGTGCAAATGGTGGAAGGCGCAAGCTCTTCCCGTCCAGTGTTGGGAAGGTCAGGCATCGCAACCGACACAATTGGACTCTCCTTGGGGATTTGTCATTTAGAAGAACGCACATTTCTTTGCTGTGCTTTTGCCAGCTTAAGTCTTTTCATTTTTCTAGCGAGAGGATGAGTGCTTCCATCCTCATGTGAATCTGAACCACTAGCCATGAACATAGGCCAGGGCCTCAGCCGTTCCTTGCCACTCCGTGTCGTAAATGGCATATTGGCAAGTTTACGCTTCTCATCAGACGCTTTAAATTTTGATTTTTGGGTCATTTTACTGAACTTTTGTTTTTTGGATTTTACATGCTCTCTACTATGACATTGGGCATCGGCCTTGGCAGACGACGTTGATGGCATTTCATCGTCTCGGCCATGACTAGTGGCAGCAGCTTCAGCACGAGGTGGAAGTGGATCTTGATCTTTCCCTATTTTAACCTCCACATTTTTGTTCTCCATTTTTTAATGTGTGGAATTATATGCCAGTATCAATGCAATGGCCTACTACTATATATACTGCGCACAACTGAAATGCACCACAGGTATAGAATGTAGATGGATAGTATACTTGACGACACAGAGGTAGGTACAGCAGTGGCCTATCGTACCGTACTGCTATATATACTGGTGGTCACTGTCAGCAAACTGCAAAACTAAAATGCACCACAGGTATAGAATCTAGATGGATAGTATACTTGATGACACAGAGGTAGGTACCGCAGTGGCCTTCCGTACCGTACTGCTATATATACTGGTGGTCACTGTGTCAGCAAACTGCACAACTGAAATGCACCACAGGTATAGAATCTAGATGGATAGCATACTTGACGACACAGAGGTAGGTACAACAGTGGCCTACTGTACCGTAATGCTATATATTATATACTGGTGGTCAGCAAACTGTGCAAAACTGAAATGCACCACAGGTATGGATGGATAGTATACTTGACGACACAGAGGTAGGTACAGCAGTGGCCTTCTGTACCGTACTCCTATGTATTATATACTGGTGGTCAGCAAAATTATGCACTGTACTCCTACTATATACTGTCTACAATGCAGCACAGATATGGAGTGTTTTTCAGGCAGACAACGTATACTGGTGGTCACTGGTCAGCAAAACTCTGCACTGTACTCCTCCTATATAATATTATACTGTGGTCCCCAGTCCCCACAATAAAGCAGCACACTGAGCACAGATATGGAGTGTTTTTCAGGCAGACAACGTATACTGGTGGTCACTGTCAGCAAAACTCTGCACTGTACTCCTGCTATATAATACAGCTGCTCCTCAGTCCCCACAATTAAGCAGTGTGAGCACAGATATATGCAGCACACTGAGCACAGATAAGGAGCGTTTTTTTCATGCAGAGAACGGATAAAACTGGTGGTCACTGATCAGCAAAACTCTGCACTGTACTCCTCCTATATTAATATACAGCTGCTCCCCAGTCCCCACAATTAAGCAATAAGTAAAGCAAGCACAAATATTTGCATCAACAATACACGGAGAGGACGCCAGCCACGTCCTCTCCCTAACATTTCCAATGCACGAGTGAAAATGGCGGCGACGCGCGGCTGCTTATATAGAATCCGAATCTCGCGAGAATCCGACAGCGGGATGATGACGTTCGGGCGCGCTCGGGTTAACCGAGCCATACGGGAGGATTCGAGTATGCCTCGGACCCGTGTAAAAAGGATGAAGTTCGGGGGGGTTCGGTTTCCGAGAAACCGAACCCGCTCATCACTAATATATATATATATATATATATATATATATATATATCAGTGACTTGCGGTGGGGTGAGGCAGAGCCTTTCCTGTCATACTTACGTTTGTGCCAGAGTTTTAACTGTGTAAAGTATATGATAAATACAAAGAATATGTTAGAAATATCTCCTTTGCATTATTCGAATAATTTTTATAGCCAAAACTCTGGAGTAAAAAGTCTATGGCAGGTGAGGCAGTGCCTCACCTGTCTATCTTTTCCGCTCATCTCTGATCAAAACTCACCAAATTTCCAGGAGTTTATACTGCTGCACCTGTGTATAATGCCCAGATGTACCCTTTGGCTCATATATTGTGTGTAAATCTGGCTCTGAGGCCAGCTAGTGCGTCCTGATCCATTTAGCTCACCGCACGTCCCTTATATATATATATATATATATATATGTGTGTGTGTGTGTTGGACTGGAGCGTGAAGGGCCCACCGGGGGAATGCATTTGTATATATATACAGTAAATACTGCTAGTGCATACATTATAATGTATCTGATTAATAACAGCAATACACCATAGTCCTGTGCAGTATAATGTAACATATCCTATAGAATAAAAGACAACTCTGCTCCTCACCACTGTTATGTGTGCTGCCGGCCACTAGAGGCCGCCACACAGAAAAAAAATTATTCCTTTATGTGCTAAAAGCTAACTCAGCTCAAAGTGAAACTAAACTCAGCTCAAAGTGAAACTAATACTGCAGGAAGATGCCACAGCTTTCTATCCCGCAGCTGCTAACATTAATAATACTGATCTGACTGTATCACACTTGCTGCTTACAGAGAGAGGAGGCTCTGAACAGAGAGTGTGGGTAGGGGCAGATAGGGACTGTGGGGGTGGAGAGTGGGGTAGGGGCTGATAGGGACAGGGAGAGAAAGAAAGAGGTCAGAAGGGTTGGGCAGATAGAGACTAGGGAGAGAAGGGGGTAGGAGAAGATAGAACAAAAGGGGAGAGATAGGGTGGCGGGGTTGGGTTGATAGGGACTGGGGAGAGAGTGGAGTGGTAGGGGCAGATAGGGACAGTGGAGAGATGCAGATGTTTTCAATATAGTCACCTCTGTGTGACATGGACAAACATACACACTCTCCCTATATACACTGCACCCCCCACCATATACTGCACCCCCATCCTCTTCCATATTCTGCACCCACCACCATATACTGCTCCTATATACACACTGCACCCCCATACCCCTCCATATAGTGCACCATATATGCAGGGCACCCCCTCCTCCATGTACTGCCCTTGCCATATACTGCATACTTTGCACCCTCTCCTCCATATACTATGCTGCAACCCCAGGTTACTCTGTAATATAGTTATCTTATTTTACTATTCTAATCATTCCCCCCCTAGAAAATACCTGCATTTGAGGATGGGAGGTAGCGGGAGAGGTGCCTTCCGCTGCTAATACTAAAGTTCGGCCAGGGCCAAGCCATGGGCTGTAAAAGCCCATTGAAAATACAATGTAAAATACAATGTAAAGTGGCACATATACATGTGCCTCAATGACAGGGCGCGTACATTCAGCCCACCTGAAAGCATGCTCCTGTGAGTCCCGCAGATGCGATTGAACCAGCGGATCCACTGCATCCACTGGCCAGCGGGCACATGCGGCAGTGCAACGTGGCAGGAGTTGTGGCGGCGGGACCCGGCGGAGAAACTGTGGCTGGCGGCAGACCTGGATCCAGTGGCAGAACTGCTGGAGAGGAGACGGTGGAGTCGGTTGCCGCCGGGAGCTAGCTCTGAAGGGGGCACCTCTCCTCCAATGTCCCGACTTCCAACGTCCCATTAACTTTCCTGTGCCACACTGTAGTTTCTGAGCCTGAATCATGATAGAGGGAGCAGCCATACAAAGCATGGTGGGCGGGCGCAGGGGGAGGCGTGCTGCAGTGCCGATCACCCGGTGATTGGTGTCTTCTCTGCATGTGGGGCATTCTATTGGCGGTGCAGGAGCCGTAAGTGCAGATGAAGAGTGGAGACGGGGAGCGGAAGTGGAGGATTGCGCTGGCTGCACGTCATCTTCCTCCACTACCCAGCGGTGCTGGCTGTCAGGATGTCGGGACAGCACACAACTGACTGGAGCGCCAACGGAGGCAGAGGAATCTGATCTCTATGACTGCGCTCCCTGTGCTGCGCTCTCTACTATCTGCTCTGCCCTGCTTCCTCCAAGCATGTACTGTATGTCACCCCAACTGTGTGCTCATCACTATGTGCCGACCCCTCCAGGTCCCACTAGTGTCCCCATGTCCCTCCTCCCCCACCCCAGTGGTGAGTGCAAGATTTTTAAGGGGGGCGTGGTTTCTGTACATGTTTTATATTTATATAATTCCCTTTATATGTCCCCCACATGCCCTTATATGTCTGTCAGATGTCACCCAAGCCCCGTACAAGCCCATTATATGTCCCCCATGCCCCTTATATGAATCAGCTGTCTCCATCTCTGAAAAACACAAATTTAGTCTGTAAGGGGGAAGTTTCTTGGTACGTAGAAACCCCCCTGTGTGCGCCACTGCAGATCTCAATGTGCATCACCATGACACACCCCCAGGCCCCTTTGTGTGTTAGCCTGTCCCCTCCAGCAATCCCCAATATATCTGTATCTATGATCCCCCTATATACTAGTGTGTATGTGAGCATGTCACAACACTCCCATACCCCAATCATCATCAGAGGCGTAACTAGGGTTTACGGGGCCCAGGAGAAGATGAAACTTTCCCTTTGGAACATGGCTACTAAAAAGCCTAAAAAAATTATATATATATATATATATATATATATATATATATATACACGGTAACAACAGCCCGGCACTCAGTTTTAAATCCAAACGTTGCCCTGGTGCCCTCAGTATAGATTCCAATAGTGTTCAAAAAAAGCTGCGGCACTCGAGGTCTTAAGAGAAGTCAGTTGTATTTAAATCATCAGAGAAAAATCCATCGACGTTTCGGGGACTCTAACCCCTTTGTCAAGATGTAAACAAGTGTTCACATCTTGACAAAGGGGTTAGAGTCCCCGAAACGTCGATGGATTTTTCTCTGATGATTTAAGTACAACTGACTTCTCTTAAGACCTCGAGTGCCGCAGCTTTTTTTGAACACTATATATATATATATATATATATATTTATATTATAAGGGTACGGTCGTGCCCTTATATTAAGGCTGAATCAAACAAACGGAATTCTCCCATAGGGAACTTCTGAGATGGGGGCATGGTGTTTGAGGGGCTACAACTCAAAAGTGAATGGACCTACTGAGCTGAAATTTGTCTGAGTCTGGGTGGAGCAGAGTCGTGAGTGCCGATAAAGTGTGAAGTGGAGGCTGGCGCCGGCTGTTTCCGTTTGCCCTGTCTGCTCTTCATCTTGTTCCACAACCCGGCCATCGCTGCTGGCTGTCAGGATGGTGGAGTAGCTCAGACCTGACTGGGATCGCCAACGGAGGTGAGGACACTGATCTCTGTGGCTGCACTCCCTGTGTTGAGCTCCTTTACTGGTATGCCTTCACCCCAGGCCCACATGTAAGCATAACTACTGTATGTCTCCCCCAGGTCTCATATGTATCACGTGTCGTCACCCCAGGTCACAGTATAAATGTCAGCATGTCCCCCATCTCTTCCCAGACCCATATGCATATCCCCATGTCATCTCCCAGGCTGCATTGTGTCAGCCTGTCCCCCCCCCCAACCCCCTCCAAGCCTCAATGTGTGTGTGTGTGTGTGTGTGTATACATATATTGTTTATGAAATCCACCTGCGCCCTTCCGTGTACCGTGATCTTGTGTGCCCAGGCACACGCAACAAAAGGGCCGTGGTCACATACCAGAAGGGGTATGGCCACTAAAAATGGGGCATGCCAACATGACTATCACCTACCCCCTGTGTCGCCTCTCAGCACACTATCACCTCCCCCTGCGTCGTCTCTCAGCACACTATCTCCTACCTCTTGTGTCGTCTCTCAGCACACCTTCATTCAATTTTTGCACATTACGGCAGTACAGTTCCCTATTTACACAGTACACAGGTAGAGTCCCCTTTTTACACAGTACGCAGGCAGAGTCCCCTTTTTACACAGTATGCAGGCAGAGTCCACTTTTTACACAGTACACACAGTGCCAGATACACATTGCCCCACAGTGCCAGATACACATTACCCCACAGTGCAAGATACACAAATGCCCCACAGTGCCAGATACACATTGCCCCACAGTGCCAGATACACATTGCCCCACAGTGCCAGATACACAAAATGCCCCACAGTGCCAGATACACAAATGCCCCACAGTGCCAGATACATATTACCCCAGAGTGACAGATACATATTACCCGACAGTGCCAGATACACATTGCCCCACAGTGCCAGATACACATTATCCCACAGTGCTAGATATACAAATGGCCACACAGTGCCAGATACACATTGCCCCACAGTGCCAGATACACATTGCCCCACAGTGCCAGATACACAAATGCCCCACAGTGCCAGATACATATTACCCCACAGTGTCAGATACACATTACCCACAGTGCCAGATACACATTGCCCCACAGTGCCAGATACACATTGCCCCACAGTGCCAGATACACATTACCCCACAGTGCCAGATACACACTACCACACAGTGCCAGATACAGATTACCCCATAGTGCCAGATACACATTGCCACACAGTGCCAGATACACATTGCCCCACAGTGCCAGATACATATTACCCCACAGTGTCAGATACACATTACCCCACAGTGCCAGATACACATTGCCCCACAGTGCCAGATACACATTGCCCCACAGTGCCAGATACACATTACCCCACAGTGCCAGATACACACTACCCCACAGTGCCAGATAGATTACCCCATAGTGCAGATACACATTGCCACACAGTGCCAGATACACATTGCCCCACAGTGCCAGATACACATTGACCCACAGTGCCAGATACATATTACCCCGCCTCTCCTGCCCCTCAATGCTCCATGAAGTCCGGTCTCTGGCGGCGGGTATCTTGGCGCCGGTACATTAGCCAATCAGAGCTCGTGGACCAGCAGCCAATCAGGAGCTGGTCCGCAAGCTCTGATTGGCTAACAAACCAAACCAATGAGACTCGCCCTGCCACCGCCGGAGACCAGACACTGAGTACATTGAGGGGCAGGAGAGGCGCTGCGCTCTCCTCCCCTCACATAGCAGCGGTATGGGGGTCGGCCCGGGGGCAGAGCAATAGTAGCAGGGGCGAGTGGGCATGATGCCATGGCCACCGCCAGTGCCCCCCTCTGTTGGGCCTGCCAAGGCACTCAGGGCACATGCACTGCTCGACTCCCCTTAGGTACGCCTCTGATCACCATGCCCCCCAGGCCTCAGTGCTTAAGTCTCCATGTTCCCTCCAGTCGCCCACAATATACAGCATATGTATCCATGACTCCTGATATCCCAGTATGTGTTTGTCTCTATGTGTGTCTGGCCTTCCCCCTATGCCCTCACCAAATCACTGTTCCTCTTGTCCTGCACCTACCCCTTTGTTTTCTGCTTCTTGACACTTCACCCTTTTTCTTCCTCCTCCTCCTCTTCTGCTGGTTGTGATGGAGATAGCATCCTGCTGGCAGGCGGTAAAAAGCAAAATGGATTCACCTGAGTATGGATGGTACGCACAGTCTTCTTGCGCGGAGGGGGCACAAAAATCTATCTTGCCTCCAGGCGTCTCTGATGAACTTACACCACTGCATGGATCCGAGAGGATCCAGTCCCTGCCAGCCATTCTGCAGACTTTGGCAGTGGATAGCTGGATACCCATTTCAAAAATGGTGCCTCAGCGTAATTATGGAAATTCAAGATGGCCACCACGAGCCAATAATGGCTCGCTGCTTCAGTGCGGCGGCAGGGAGGGAGCAGGCAAGAGCTCCCGAAGACAGAAGACGCCAGAAGCCCTTGGGAGGCGGTGGCCATGAAAATAAGATTTTACTCACCGGTAAATCTATTTCTCGTAGTCCGTAGTGGATGCTGGGGACTCCGTAAGAACCATGGGGAATAGACGGGCTCCACAGGAGACTGGGCACTCTAAAGAAAAGATTAGGTACTATCTGGTGTGCACTGGCTCCTCCCTCTATGCCCCTCCTCCAGACCTCAGTTAAGTAAACTGTGCCCGGAAGAGCTGACATTACAAGGAAAGGATTTTTGGAATCCAGGGTAAGACTCATACCAGCCACACCAATCACACCACATGACTTGTGATAAACTTACCCAGTTAACAATTGGAAACCAAAGCAAAGGATAGACAGCAAGTACGGTGCGCCCCAAAAACTAGGCAGCTAAACAATGTATCCGTCACACTGGGGTAACCCTCCAGTACCCCCACCAAGAGAAACTCTCAAGCAAACTGCAAAATAGGATGGTGATAATACATACAAGCGCCCATACAGGGACTGTAGTGTGTTTCACAAGTCCTTCCTCAAGCAAATTTCAATGTCATGTAACATGGAAAGAAAGTGCATATAGTGATGTACAGTTTAAACACATTTAAAATTTAATGTACAAACACATGACACTAATATTGTAAAAACATATACACAGCAGTGTGTGATATAAGGTAAGGAGTCCCAAGTGCGTAATTACCAGCGGTAGGAAAGAACTGTCTCGCGGCAGTTCTACAAGCATGTGAATGTAAACTCCACGGCAACCGCGGCTGTCGTCCCACCGTCTGGATAGATGGTCTCCCGCACTGGTTCCCCCGCTCTCTGTCCACGGATATAACAGCCAACGCGTTTCTCCCCTTAGCGGGTCTTTCTCAAGGCATCCGGTGTAGTGAACTCTCCTTCTCTGTCCGTTTTTAAATGTACATCTCCCAATCCAAGTGCGGCGGGCGCAGGTGGCTCCTATACATGCAATTACCTACAAGTCCCATGAGCCCTCTCCGCGTCCAGCCGTCACTTCCTCCCTCTGTCTTCCGGTATCGCTTATCTCCCCTTCGCCTCTGTGTCCATCACGCTCAGTTCAGCCGGATATGCATCAGGAGTCCGTATCCATGGCAACCCGGTATAGCATTTTTTACTCGATAGCAGGAGTAATTGCATCAATACCGACGATTCACAGTGTTTCTACACCCTCTCTCTCTGGATGTCCTCGGGGTATTGATTTAAATAAACATGGGAAGATAATAAAACACATTGATTAACATTCTAATTCGCAATATGATGAAGGACTATCTACATAGTCTACAGGAACCATTTTAACTCAAATTCTAAGTTAAAACCCCCCGGTTGTAGGGTGCCACACTCACTACAACCGGGGGGTTTGAACTTAGAATTTGAGTTAAAATGGTTCCTGTAGACTATGTAGATAGGGACACGTCTTTTCTTATCACCTCTTCTATGGGAGAACAACAAGAAAATGCACTGTGGTGGCACTGCACTAGATAAGCACTTTATTGGGGGAATGAAAAGTCCTTCATCATATTGCGAATTAGAATGTTAATCAATGTGTTTTATTATCTTCCCATGTTTATTTAAATCAATACCCCGAGGACATCCAGAGAGAGAGGGTGTAGAAACACTGTGAATCGTCGGTATTGATGCAATTACTCCTGCTATCGAGTAAAAAATGCTATACCGGGTTGCCATGGATACGGACTCCTGATGCATATCCGGCTGAACTGAGCGTGATGGACACAGAGGAGAAGGGGAGATAAGCGATACCGGAAGACAGAGGGAGGAAGTGACGGCTGGACGCGGAGAGGGCTCATGGAACTTGTAGGTAATTGCATGTATAGGAGCCACCTGCGCCCGCCGCACTTGGATTGGGAGATGTACATTTAAAAACGGACAGAGAAGGAGAGTTCACTACACCGGATGCCTTGAGAAAGACCCGCTAAGGGGAGAAACGCGTTGGCTGTTATATCCGTGGACAGAGAGCGGGGGAACCAGTGCGGGAGACCATCTATCCAGACGGTGGGACGACAGCCGCGGTTGCCGTGGAGTTTACATTCACATGCTTGTAGAACTGCCGCGAGACAGTTCTTTCCTACCGCTGGTAATTACGCACTTGGGACTCCTTACCTTATATCACACACTGCTGTGTATATGTTTTTACAATATTAGTGTCATGTGTTTGTACATTAAATTTTAAATGTGTTTAAACTGTACATCACTATATGCACTTTCTTTCCATGTTACATGACATTGAAATTTGCTTGAGGAAGGACTTGTGAAACACACCACAGTCCCTGTATGGGCGCTTGTATGTATTATCACCATCCTATTACCCAGTTAACAGTATGAACAACAACAGAGCATCAGATAAACCTGATGCAACCATAAAATAACCCTTAGTTAAGCAATACCTATATACAAGTATTGCAGAAGAAGTCCGCACTTGGGACGGGCGCCCAGCATCCACTACGGACTACGAGAAATAGAATTACCGGTGAGTAAAATCTTATTTTCTCTAACATCCTAGTGGATGCTGGGGACTCCGTAAGGACCATGGGGATTATACCAAAGCCTCCAAACGGGCGGGAGAGTGCGGATGACTCTGCAGCACCGAATGGGCAAACACAAGGTCCTCCTCAGCCAGGGTATCAAACTTGTAGAATTTTGCAAACGTGTTTGTACCCGACCAAGTAGCAGCTCGGCAAAGCTGTAATGCCGAGACCCCTCGGGCAGCCGCCCAAGAAGAGCCCACCTTCCTCGTGGAATGGGCTTTGACTGATTTAGGATGCGGCAGTCCAGCCGCAGAATGTGCAAGTTGAATCGTGGAGCAGATCCAGCGAGCAATAGTCTGCTTAGAAGCAGGAGCACCCAGCTTGTTGGGTGCATGCAGGATAAACAGCGAGTCAGTCTTTCTGACTCTAGCAGTCCTGGAAACATAGATTTTCAGGGCCCGGACTACGTCCAGCAACTTGGAGGCCTCCAAGTCCCGAGTAGCCGCAGGCACCACAATAGGTTGGTTCAAGTGAAACGCTGATACCACCTTAGGGAGGAATTGGGGACGCGTCCTCAATTCTGCTCTGTCCATATGGAAGATCAGATAGGGGCTTTTACAGGACAAAGCCGCCAATTCTGACACCCGCCTAGCCGAAGCCAAGGCCAAAAGCATGACCACTTTCCACGTGAGATATTTTAATTCCACGGTCTGAAGTGGCTCAAACCAATGTGATTTAAGGAAATCCAACACCACGTTGAGATCCCAAGGTGCCACTGGGGGCACAAAAGGGGGCTGAATATGCAGCACTCCCTTAACAAACGTCTGAACTTCAGGCAGTAAAGCCAGTTCTTTTTGAAAGAAAATAGACAGGGCCGAAATCTGGACTTTAATGGATCCCAATTTTCGGCCCATAGTCACTCCTGACTGTAGGAAGTGCAGAAAACGACCCAGCTGAAATTCTTCTGTGGGGGCCTTCATAGCCTCACACCAAGCAACATATTTTCGCCATATGCGGTGATAATGCTTTGCTGTCACCTCTTTCCTAGCCTTTATCAGCGTAGGAATGACTTCAACCGGAATGCCCTTTTTCATCAGGATCCGGCGTTCAACCGCCATGCCGTCAAACGCAGCCGCGGTAAGTCTTGGAACAGACAGGGCCCCTGCTGTAGCAGGTCCTGTCTAAGAGGCAGAGGCCAAGGGTCCTCTGATATAATTTCTTGTAGTTCCGGGTACCAAGTCCTTCTTGGCCAATCCGGAACGATGAGTATAGTTCTTACTCCTCTTTTTCTTATTATCCTCAGCACCTTTGGTATGAGAGGAAGAGGAGGGAACACATAAACCGACTGGTACACCCACGGTGTCACTAGAGCGTCCACAGCTATCGCCTGAGGGTCCCTTGACCTGGCGCAATATCTTTTTAGCTTTTTGTTTATGCGGGACGCCATCATGTCCACCTGTGGCCGTTCCCAACGGTTTACAATCAGTTGGAAGACTTCTGGATGAAGTCCCCACTCTCCCGGGTGGAGGTCGTGCCTGCTGAGGAAGTCTGCTTCCCAGTTGTCCACTCCCGGAATGAACACTGCTGACAGTGCTATCACGTGATTTTCCGCCCATCGGAGAATCCTTGTGGCTTCTGCCATCGCCATCCTGCTTCTTCTGCCGCCCTGTCGGTTTACATGGGCGACCGCCGTGATGTTGTCTGACTGAATCAGCACCGGCTGGTTTTGAAGCAGGGGTCTTGCCTGACTTAGGGCATTGTAAATGGCCCTTAGTTCCAGAATATTTATGTGTAGGGAAGCCTCCTGACTCGACCATTGTCCTTGGAAGTTTCTTCCCTGCGCGACTGCCCCCCAACCTCGGAGGCTTGCATCCGTGGTTACCAGGACCCAGTCCTGTATGCCGAATCTGCGTCCCTCTAGAAGATGAGCACTCTGCAGCCACCACAGCAGAGACACCCTGGCCCTCGGGGACAGGGTGATCAGCCGATGCATCTGAAGATGCGATCCGGACCACTTGTCTAACAGATCCCACTGAAAGATCCTTGCATGGAACCTGCCGAATGGAATTGCCTCGTAAGAAGCTACCATCTTTCCCAGGACTCGTGTGCAGTGATGCACCGACACCTGTTTTGGTTTCAGGAGGTCTCAGACCAGAGATGACAACTCCTTGGCCTTCTCCTCCGGGAGAAACACCTTTTTCTGTTCTGTGTCCAGAATCATACCCAGGAACAGCAGACGCGTCGTAGGAACCAGCTACGACTTTGGAATATTCAGAATCCAGCCGTGCTGTTGTAGCACTTCCTGAGATAGTGCTACTCCGACCAACAACTGCTCCCTGGACCTCGCCTTTATAAGGAGATCGTCCAAGTATGGGATAATTAGAACTCCCTTCTTTTGAAGGAGTATCATCATTTCGGCCATTACCTTGGTAAATACCCTCGGTGCCGTGGACAGACCAAACGACAACGTCTGGAATTGGTAATGGCAGTCCTGTACCACAAATCGGAGGTACACCTGGTGAGGTGGGTAAATGGGGACATGCAGGTAAGCATCCTTGATGTCCAGTGATACCATGTAATCCCCTTCTTCCAGGCTTGCAATAACCGCCCTGAGCGATTCCATTTTGAACTTGAACCTTCTTATATATGTGTTCAAGGATTTTAAATTTAGAATGGGTCTCACCGAACCGTCTGGTTTCGGTACCACAAACATTGTGGAATAGTAACCCCGTCCCTGTTGAAGGAGGGGAACTTTTATTATCACCTGCTGGAGGAACAGCTTGTGAATTGCCGCCAGCACCACCTCCCTGTCCGGGGGAGTAGCTGGCAAGGCTGATTTGAGGTAACGGCGGGGGGGAGACTTCTCGAATTCCAGCTTGTATCCCTGAGATACCACTTGTAGAACCCAGGGATCCACCTGTGAGCGAACCCACCGGTCGCTGAAGTTCCGGAGACGGGCCCCCACCGCACCTGGCTCCACCAGTGGAGCCCCAGCGTCATGCGGTGGATTTTGTGGAAGCAGGGTAGGATTTCTGTTCTTGGGAACTGGCTGTATGGTGCAGCTTTTTCCCTCTACCCCTGCCTCTGGGAAGAAAGGACGCACCTTTAACCCGCTTGCCTTTCTGGGGCCGAAAGGACTGTACCTGATAATACGGTGCTTTCTTTGGCTGTGAGGGAACCTGGGGTAAAAATGTCGACTTCCCAGCTGTCGCTGTGGAAATGAGGTCTGAGAGACCATCCCCAAACAATTCCTAACCCTTGTAAGGCAAAACCTCCATGTGCCTTTTAGAATCCGCATCACCTGTCCACTGCCGAGTCCATAATACTCTCCTGGCAGAAATGGACATTGCATTTATTCTAGATGCCAGCCGGCAAATATCCCTCTGTGCATCTCTCATGTATAAGACTACGTCTTTAATATGCTCTATGGTTAGCAATATAGTGTCCCTGTCAAGGGAATCAATATTATCAGACAGGGAATCCGACCACGCTGCTGCAGCACTGCACATCCATGCTGAAGCAATAGCAGGTCTCAGTATAGTACCTGAGTGTGTATATACAGACTTTAGGATAGCCTCCTGCTTTCTATCCGCAGGCTCCTTTAAGGCGGCCGTATCCTGAGACGGTAGTGCCACCTTTTTTGACAAGCGTGTGAGCGCTTTATTCACCCTCGGGGATGTTTCCCAACGTACCCTGTCCTCTGGCGGGAAAGGGTACGCCATTAGTAACTTTTTAGAAATCACTAATTTTTTATCAGGGGATGCCCACGCTTCTTCACACACTTCATTTAACTCATCTGAAGGGGGAAAAACCACTGGTTGCTTTTTCTCCCCAAACATAATACCCTTTTTAGTGGTACCTGGGTTAATGTCAGAAATGTGCAACACATTTTTCATTGCCGTAATCATGCAACGGATAGCCTTAGTGGAATGTACATTAGTCTTGTCGTCGTCGACACTGGAGTCAGACTCCGTGTCGACATCTGTGTCTGCCATCTGAGGTAGCGGGCGTTTTTGAGCCCCTGATGGCCTTTGAGACGCCTGGGCAGGCACTGGCTGAGAAGCCGGCTGTCCCACAGCTGTTATGTCATCAAACCTTTTATGTAAGGAGTTGACACTGTCGGTTAATACCTTCTACATATCCATCCACTCTGGTGTCGACCCCGCAGGGGGTGACATCACATTTATCGGCACCTGCTCCGCCTCCACATAAGCCTCCTCATCAAACATGTCGACACAGCCGTACCGACACACCGCACACACACAAGGAATGCTCTGACTGAGGACAGGACCCCACAAAGTCATTTGGGGAGACAGAGAGAGAGTATGCCAACACACACCACAGCGCTATATAACACAGGGATTTTACACTACACAAAGTGATTTTCCCTATAGCAGCTATAATACACAGTATTGTGCCTAAATTTAGTGCCCCCCCTCACTTTTTTACCCTATTGAGCCTGGAAACTGCAGGGGAGAGCCTGGGGAGCGTCCTTCCAGCGGAGCTGTGAAGAGCAAATGGCGCCAGTGTGCTGAGGGAGATAGCCCCGCCCCTTTTTCGGCGGGCTTCTCCCGCTCTTTATATTAATATTATGGCAGGGGATTTTTACACATATATAGTTTATTAGACTATATTATGTGTTTTTTTGCCATTTTCAAGGTAATCTAATTGCAGCCCAGGGCGCCCCCCCCCCCCCCCCAGCGCCCTGCACCCATCAGTGACCGGAGTATGTGGTGTGCATGGGGAGCAATGGCGCACAGCTGCAGTGCTGTGCGCTACCTTAACGAAGACCGGAGTCTTCAGCCGCCGATTTCGATGTCTTCTTGCTTCTGCTGCTTCTGTACTTCTGGCTCTGCGAGGGGGACGGCGGCGCGGCTCTGGGAACGGACGATCAAGGTTAGGTACCTGTGTTCGATCCCTCTGGAGCTAATGGTGTCCAGTAGCCTAAGAAGCGCAACTTAGCTGCAGTGAGTAGGTTTGCTTCTCTCCCCTCAGTCCCACATAGCAGAGAGTCTGTTGCCAGCAGAAGCTCTCTGAAAATAAAAAACCTGACAAAATACTTTCTTTTCTAGCAAGCTCAGGAGAGCCCACTAGGAGCACCCAGCTCTGGCCGGGCACAGATTCTAACTGAGGTCTGGAGGAGGGGCATAGAGGGAGGAGCCAGTGCACACCAGATAGTACTAAATCTTTCTTTAGAGTGCCCAGTCTCCTGCGGATCCCGTCTATTCCCCATGGTCCTTACGGAGTCCCCAGCATCCACTAGGACGTTAGAGAAAAAGAGCTTAAACGCCGCCGCCCCCAGGCGAAGATGCAGCATAATAAACTATTTAAACATTCGGTGTTGGGTTTTTATTTTAATATTTTCTTCACAGGTGGACCTAGGGTGCCACTGGGCCCCTAATGTTCGGGCATGCTGGCACTTATGGTTCTCCAAGTGCCGGCATGCTGGGGCAGGCTTGCAGGGACCTGTAGGCCGCCTGTAAAGAACAATATTAGTATGTAATGAACCCCGCACCCACCGCCACCAGGGGTGCGGGGCTGTTTGTTACTCAAGAGGGGGGAATTTTTGGGGTCCCCACTTTCTGAGGAATTCCAGCCCTGGGCTAACTGTTTTTTTTTTTTTTTTTTTTTTTTGGGGGGGGGGGGGGCTGTTTAATGTTATGGAAGGGGGACCCCATACTGACTGTATGGCATTATCCCCCCTGGCTGGTTCAGCCTAGGGCTGATTTTGCTTAAATAAGGGGAACCCTATGCTGTTTTTTTTTTTTTCTCTTTTTGCTTTTCTTTATAATTTTTTTTTTTTTTTTGGGGGGGGGGGATGGGGTGTGCGCCGCCTTAATCAGCCAGTGCCTCACCAGTCGCTGATCTCACCGCACGTCACTAATATATATATATATATATATATATATATATATATTCCATAGACAAAAAACCTTACGGTTTCACATGTCCCATTAAGGCTTCTTAGACATGATCGAAATTTCAGAAACCTGTTGTAACTCTTCCACTCAAACTCCAAAAAGCAATGAAATTCCGATCATTAAGGCTGACGCCTTAATGGACGTGTTCCTTGCGCAATACAGATATGATATGCCATCACAGCCTGTGGGTAAGTGCAGATTCAGCACTCTCACAGAGTGAGATTGCTGTCACTCACACAATGGTGGAGCTGCTAATTCACAGATTTGTGTGCTCATTGGAATACACACATGCAGTCTATGCAACTGAAGGTCTGAGCAGTTTTGTGGTGCTCCCATCCCACACAGTGCCCACAACCATCCCATTCGGTCACCACAACAATCCCACCGTGTTACAACAGCTTCTCACTCCATACATCCATCTCACTTAGTATACACATTTAGCTCCCTCAAAATATCTTGGTTAATTGCTAAAACTATAATACCACATCTACTGTCTATGCATCTACACTTGCTTCCCCTATACACCTCCATGCTGCTGTCTTCCCCTATCCCTACTGCTGTGTTCTCCCATCTGTGCTAGTCTGTACTAACTTATCTGCACCATCTGTCTTTCCGCACCTGTGCCTTGTCTGTATCACCGTTTCCTTCTCTCTGTGCTGCTCAGTGTTTCCCTCTTCAACGTCACTCTGTCTCCTCCAGTACAGGGCACACTGTCTTCTCTCCCATCTGCACCAGTTTTCTACCCATCCAAGCCAGTGTTTTCAACCCATCTGCACCATTTCCCCCATCTGCACCGCTCTGTCTCCCTTCCCATACTTGCTGCTTAATCTACCCCCTATCCACACCACTCTTACCCCATTCATGTAGCCGACATCCTGAAGGTAAATTTCGTGGGTCCTGCGCTCTTGGCAGGGAAATAACCGCCACAGCCCACCCCTCAGTGGTCCGGAAACGCCTTCGTTGTGCAGACCATGCCCTGCCAATGGCATTCTAACGCTGTTTGCACACCCCCTCCTTCCCCGCAACCCCCTCTGCCTATCAATCAGGCAGGGTGATCGCAGCCAGTGAGATGCTGATAGCATCTCACTGGGCTCCTGGGGTACGTACGCGCAGTGCAGCCATTGCACGTGCGCACCTCACAAACTAATTCAGACTGCGATCGCTGCTGCTGCGGTCTGAATTACCCCGTGTTTCTTTGTCCCCCCCCCATCAGTGCTGCTTAGTGTTCCCTCTATCCACACACTTCTGTTCCCCCATCCACACCGCTCTCCTCCCTCCAATCAACAACACTCATACCTCATCTGAGCAGCTTTGCCTTCCGCTCAGACCTTCAGTTGCATAGACTGCATGTGTGTATTCCAATGAGCACACAAATCTGTGAATTAGCAGCTCCACCATTGTGTGAGTGACAGCAATCTCACTCTGTGAGAGTGCTGAATCTGCACTTACCCACAGGCTGTGATGGCATACCATATCTGTATTGCGCAAGGAACACGTCCATTAAGGCGTCAGCCTTAATGATCGGAATTTCATTGCTTTTTGGAGTTTGAGTGGAAGAGTTACAACAGGTTTCTGAAATTTCGATCATGTCTAAGAAGCCTTAATGGGACATGTGAAACCGTAAGGTTTTTTGTCTATGGAATTTCATCGCTTTTTTTAAATTTATTTTTTTTATTCAGAAATGTAAAATTTCACTGTAAGAATAAACATTTGATTTTTTAAATGTTTAATGAAAATGTTCGTATAACATCACTGTTCTGTGCAAAATAATTTTATTTACCAAACCGAATTGTTTAAGGTCCGTACACACTTAACGATTTAATGAGCGACGTCGCTCATTTTCCCCCTCCTTGAGCGACGTCGCTCGTTTTATCGTTAAGTGTATATGCCACCAGTGACGAACGATGCGCTGCCCCGCGGGTCGGCAACAATCGTCGCTGTCGGTAGGGCATGCATGAAGGATGTGGACTGTCGTCCACGACCTTCATGCAGGGCTGGCGGGGGCGTGACGTCACTGAGTGATATGAGCGGTCATATCGCTCAGTGTGTACAGTCGGCCTTTAGACTTTGGTCAAAATATTTTGCTGCCTTTGCAGCTGATGCAGGGAGGGGGGTAGGCGGCAGCAGCCTGTAACTGAGGCTGGAGGTAGGCGTGAAATGCATTGCTTGTACGTGTGAGTGCGTGGTGTCAGGTGCTGCGCGTGTATATGTGTGTGTGTCAGGTGCTGCCTGTGTATGTGTGTCTGGTCCTGTGTGTGTGTGTGTGTCAGGTGCTGCGTGTATATCTGAGTGTGTCTGATGGTGCGTGTGTATGCGTCAGCTGCCGCACGTTTGTGTGTCAGGTGTTGCGGGTGTATATGTGTGTGAGTATCAGGTGCTCCGCGTGTGTACAAGTGTATGTCTGGTGCTGCGCATGAATACGTATGTCTGTGTCAGGTGCTGCGCGTGTACATGAGTGTGCGTCAGGTGCTGCGCGTGTACATGAGTGTGCATTAGGTGCTGTGCGTGTACATGAGTGTGCGTCAGGTGCTGCGTGTGTACATGAGTGTGCATTAGGTGCTGCGCGTGTACATGAGTGTGCGTCAGGTGCTGCGCGTGTACATGTGTGTGTGTCAGGTGCTGCCTGTGTATGTGTGTCTGGTCCTGTGTGTGTGTGTGTGTCAGGTGCTGCATGTATATCTGAGTGTGTCTGATGGTGCGTGTGTATGCGTCAGCTGCCGCACGTTTGTGTGTCAGGTGTTGCGGGTGTATATGTGTGTGAGTATCAGGTGCTCCGCGTGTGTACAAGTGTATGTCTGGTGCTGCGCATGAATACGTATGTCTGTGTCAGGTGCTGCGCGTGTACATGAGTGTGCGTCAGGTGCTGCGCGTGTACATGAGTGTGCATTAGGTGCTGTGCGTGTACATGAGTGTGCGTCAGGTGCTGCGTGTGTACATGAGTGTGCATTAGGTGCTGCGCGTGTACATGAGTGTGCGTCAGGTGCTGCGCGTGTACATGTGTGTGCGTCAGGTGCTGCACGTGTCTATGTGTGTGTGAGTAAGGTGCTGCGTGTGTATGTGTGTGTCAGGTGCTGCATGTGTATATTAGTGTGTCTGATGGTGTGCGTGTATATGTATGTGTCAGGTGCTGCGTGTATATGTATGTGTCAGGTGCTGCGTGTATATGCATGTGTCAGGTGCTGCATGTTTATTTTATTGTGTCTGATGCTACGTGTGTGTGTCAGGTGCCGCATGTGTATATGTGTGTGTCAGGTGTTGCGCGTGTATGTGTGTGTCAGGTGCTGCATGTTTATTTTATTGTGTCTGATGCTACGTGTGTGTGTGTCAGGTGCCGCACGTGTATGTGTGTGTGTGTCAGGTGTAGCGCGTGTATGTGTATGTCAGGTGCCGTTCCCCTTCTTCCCATCCCAGCTCTCTCTGTAGAATACAGCTCTGCACCCAGAGAGAGGGAAAGACCAGGGGGCTGATCACTGCACTGCTCACTTTTTGGTCATGAGTTCGGCCTCCTGTTTCTTCCAGTGCTGTGTTCCTGCAGCCCAGCCCTCCCTGTTGTGCCAGAGAATCAGCCCTTCCTTCCCCTGCCAGAGAGAGAGAGCCTGAGGCAGAGACACTCTTCCCGTAGCTGGCCTACCCCCAGTACTTCAGCACTGGCCATGCGACAGTTAACAAAGGAGACCAGCAGGGGGTCCTGGCAGCATCAGCTGTGGCCGCAGCTGGATCGGGGAGGCCTGCAGTGTCTGAGGTGGGCAGCACTTCCTCCGCCGCTGTCACCTTCCCCTGCCGGAGAGAAAGCCAGAGACATACCCTTCCTGCAGCTGGGCTACCCCTAGTACCTCAGCGCTGGCCAGGCAGAAGTCTATGGAGGGGACCGGCAGGGGTTTCGGGCCGCAGCAGCAGCGGCCGCAGCCAGATCAGGGAGGCCTGCAGGGTCAGAGCTGGGCAGCACTTCCACCAACACTGTCTCCTCTGTGCTGGGCATGTACACCAGTCCGTACGGACGGAGGTGTCCACAACAGGCAGCAGTATAATGAGTCAGACAAACTCATTACACGCTGCCCACTGCTGCGCCGCATGCCCTCGATGGAGGAAGCCTAGATGCGGTCCCCAGCTGCAGCGAGGGAGAAGGGTGATCACATCACCCTTCAACCCGGCACCTCACAATCAGCTGGGGATCTGCAGTAGCTTCATCTCTCTCTTCCTCTCCCTCTCTGGCAGCACAGCAGCCCCTCTGGGTCCCATGTAGCTCTGCCCCCCTGCTCACAGTTCACTCGGCCTCTCCTGATTAAAAAGAAAATAAGAGCCTGACCTGCTGCTCAGATGCGAGGAGGGGACGGGCGGTAGGTCCTCTGTGAGTGCACTACACAGCAAAATTAACTGACTCCTCACAACAGTGTGGACTGCGGGCGACGTCAGACGCCAATTTGGGTGTGCTTGCCGCACTACCTGCCCATCAAGCCCAACGTGGTGCCATGGTGCCAGCCCCGCCCACTATATGGATTCCATTTTGTATTAGGAATCCTATAACAGCATTCCGACATCCCTCCCTATGACGCTGCCATCCATTACTGCCGCTCTCATACATCCGTACACCGCCGCTCTCATACATCCGCACACTGCCGCTCTCACACAACTGTACACTGCTGCTCTCATACATCCATACACTGCCGCTCTCATACATACGTACAACCCCGCTCTCATACATCCGTACAACCCCGCTCTCATCCCTCGCACACTGCCGCTCTCATACATCCACACACTGCCGCTCTCATACATCCACACACTGCCGCTCTCATACATCCACACTGCCGCTCTCATACATCCACACACTGCCGCTCTCATACATCCACACACTGCCGCTCTCATACATCCACACACTGCCGCTCTCATACATCCACACACTGCCGCTCTCATACATCCACACACTGCCGCTCTCATACATCCACACACCGCCGCTCTCATACATCCACACACCGCCGCTCTCATACAGCCGCACACCGCCGCTCTCATACATCCGCACACCGCCGCACTCATACATCCGCACACCGCCGCACTCATACATCCACACACCACCGCACTCATACATCCACACACCACCGCACTCATACATCCACACACCACCGCACTCATACATCCACACACCGACGCAGTTATACAGCCGTACACTGCCGCTCTCATACATCCGCACACTGCCGCACTCATACAGCCGCACACTGCCGCACTCATACAGCCGCACACTGCTGCTCTCATACAGCCGTACACTGCCGCTCTCATACAGCCGTACAACCCCGCTCTCATACAGCCGCACACTGCTGCTCTCATACAGCCGCACACCGACGCAGTTATACAGCCGTACACTGCCGCTCTCATACATCCGCACACTGCCGCTCTCATACATCCGCACACTGCCGCACTCTTACAGCCGCACACTGCCGCACTCTTACAGCCGCACACTGCCGCACTCTTACAGCCGCACACTGCCGCTCTCATACATTCACACACCGCCGCACACCACCACACACATACAGCCGCACACCATCGCACTCATACAGCCGCACACCGACGCAGTTATACAGCCGTACATTGCCGCTCACATACATCCGCACACTGCCGCTCTCATACATCCGCACACTACCACTCTCTACATCCGCACACTGCCGCTCTCATACATCCGCACACTGCCGCTCTCATACATCCGCACACTGCCGCTCTCATACATCCGCACACTGCCGCTCTCATACATCCGCACACTATCGCTCTCATACATCCAACCACTTCCACTCACATCTATACATACATAGCCTCCATACATCTACACATCCAATCCCCGCGCAAGGGAACACTGAAATCACTATCACTTTTCCCCGGGGTGTGACCACAGCCAGCCACTACTCCGGCCACCTTCTTGTGACACCAAAATGCATCTTACCTATCATCAGGGTGGTGCTGCTGCTGGGGGCGGGTTGCTGCCTCAGTCTCCTGGTTGGTGCTGCGATTGGAGGGGGTACTGCTTCCCTGTGCTGCCACTGTCTCCCGGATCATCGTGCCGCTGGCTGAATTGCAGCTTGACGCTACTGCTGCCGGGAGTAACAGCTTCCTGACTGTTGTTGCTGGTGGCTGCCTACTGCTCATTGCCGCCGGAACACTGACCGGCTCGGCAGTGATGCTGGCGGAGTAGTGGCGGTGGGGTGGGGGGTGCCTGCTCCCTTCCCTCGAGCATGCCGCAGTGCAAAAAAATAAATAATAAATAGAGAGCATACCAGGGTGAGAGTCTGTATGGATCACAGTGATTACATGGGGCACAGCATAAGGACACCTTGCTGTGAGGGGCTCTGCCCACACAGATTGCTGCACCCTCTCTGATGTCAGCCGCTGCCCTCTCGTTCTCTGGGCGGCCAGTTCCAGTGTGAGGTAGGAGAGGAAGAGAACACACAGGAGAGCAGCCCTGATATATAACAGAGGTGGAAGTTCTATAGGCAGCAGAGACGGAGACCAGCCAGCCAGTCTCCCAGTGCCCTGATCACTACACGCCGCCAGCACAGCATTACAGGAGGGTCCTATAGTGCTGCCCTGAGCTAACAGGTGTGTACCAAGTGTACCCCATACAGTGTGCTGCGCCCTGGTGTCTCTGAGAGGGGTGAGGTCACCGTGCCGCTTTAGTATATGGCTTTTCCTTAGTACTGTACGTTACAGCCCTGCACTAGTAGTGGCAACTCTGCCCTATGTGAACCTGTGAGGTTATTTTTCTATTTACAGAATAACCGGGGAGAAGGCGGCCATATTGCGGCTCTCAAGTGAAGGCCCTCTAGTACACCTCCTGCTGGCGGCCACTGCGCAGGCGCAACAAATTGAAATGCCCTATCTCTATAATGGGGCATATTTCTCTTAATTAAAAAAAAACTGTAACTTTCTGAAAAACCACAACCCCAAAAGGCACTTCACTGGGACATGCTCTATCTAATAAAACAAACCCCAAGTCTTATTTTTATACATATATACATATATATATATATATATATATATATATGCACACACACTCATGTATATACATGCATATACATGTATACACAAATACACGTATGTACATGTTTATGTATGTATAATACACTGATAGAGTACATTATATTTATGAATTAATTGCTTCCAGATTCTGCAGCAGCATCATCAGCACCACCAGTGTTACTCACAGTCACTTCACACTGACTGCTGCACAACACATCACTTAATTTCCGGGCCGCCCGCCACCTGGTGAAGAGACATGGGAGATGAAGGACCAGCAGTGCCACGTTGAGCGGAAGTATTGTGAATTAGTTACCCACACACTCCTTGTGACACCTGCTCCCCGTCTGCCCTCCCACCCGCCGCCTGCCGTCCGGAACCCGCACTGACAAGTAAGTCTCAGCAGAATGTGTCTGCCAGCAGCTCCCAGTCCCTCCTAGAGGAACACTGCCAGTGGTGTGGCGGCCGCGGCACACTAGGACTGAGAGACCGCAGCAGGAGGAAAGCACAGGTGGGCGGGAGGAGAGCATGGGCGGACATCACCACGTCACATTGCAAGGTGACGCCAGTCCCCCCAGTGAGGCCACCGACGAATGCACTCAGCATAGTATTAGCAGCAGGCAGAGGGGGGGCGGGTGCAGCGGTGGTGGGAGGTACGGAAATGAGCTGCAGGCTAGGCTCCACCGATCACACACTCAGCGATCACTGTGCTACAGCAAGCGTGGCGTGCAGCGGTGCTGGACATTAGGGAGTGCCTGTGGCAACCAGGCACCCCCTGTACGCACGCCTATGCGCTACCACCCCCCATATGCCACACTACATCACTATGCTACAGCCCTCCCATATGCTGCACTTCATAATTACACTATACCCCCCATACGACATACTACATCACCACACTACACTACTCACAATAAAATTAAAACATCCCAGTTCCTCATTCTTAATGAGCTCACGTGAGTTCTCTCCCCAACGGAGCTCCAGACCAAGTAACAATGAAGAAACCAGCAGCGTGTAGGGGGCAGGCCTGGTCCACTTGTCAGGAGAGAGCAGTCACAGGAGGGTAAGAAGGGGGCGGGGCCTAGTCCTACAGACGGGAGAGAGCACAGACAGGAGAGAGCAAGGTACAGGGGTAGAAGGGGACGGCTGATGTGAAAAAGGGGGCGGAGCCTATTCTTACAGGCTTTCAAAATTCGACTTTAAAATTCGACATTTGACAAATTCGACTTTTCTGCAATGGTACAAATGCGGCAATTCGACAAAAGTATATTCAATTGAAGTTTGTAAATTCGACAACAGTGCTTTTAAACAGTAAATTCGTCATTTTCAGTCCGCCACACTTTGCTGGCGGAATCTAATAAAAAAAAATTTAAAAACATGTTTTTTTTTGCAGTTTTTTTTTTTTTGGTAATAGCATATCTATTTATATTAGAAGGGATTAGGTACTTGGTTTGTCTTTTTTGGAGGCACAAGTATTATTTATATATTTTTTAAAATATTATTTATTTTTTAAATGGAATGTGAAAAACCCGGAAAAAAAAATTGCGTGGGTCCCCCCTCCAAAGCATAACCAGCCTCGGGCTCTTTGAGCCGGTCCTGGTTCTAAAAATCCGGGGGGAAAACGGACAGGGGATCCCCCGTATTTTTAAAACCAGCACCGGGCTCTGCGCCTGGTGCTGGTGCAAAAAATACGGGGGACAAAAAGAGTAGGGTCCCCCGTATTTTTTACACCAGCATCGGGCTCCACTAGCTGGACAGATAATGCCACAGCCGGGGGTCACTTTTATACAGTGCCCTGCGGCCGTGGCATTAAATATCCAACTAGTCACCCCTGGCCGGGGTACCCTGGGGGAGTGGGGACCCCTTCAATCAAGGGCCCCCCCCCCCAGCCACCCAAGGGCCAGGGGGGAAGCCCGAGGCTGTCCCCCCATCCAAGGGCTGCGGATGGGAGGCTGATAGCCTTGAGAAAATTTAAAGAATATTGTTTTTTCTAGTAGTACTACAAGTCCCAGCAAGCCTCCCCCGCAAGCTGGTACTTGGAGAACCACAAGTACCAGCATGCAGGAGAAAAACGGGCCCGCTGGTACCTGTAGTTCTACTGGGAAAAAAATAACCAAATAAAAACAGGACACAGACACCGTGAAAGTATAACTTTATTTCACACCTGCCGACACACACATACTTACCTATGTTGACATGAAGCAGTCGGTCCTCTTCTCCAAGTAGAATCCACGGGTACCTGAAAATAAAAGATAATTATACTCACCTGATCCAGGTTCCAGATTAAATCCACGTACTTGGCAAAACAAACCGAACACCCGGACCAGACGGACTGAAAGGGGTCCCATGTTTACACATGGGACCCCTTTCCACGAATGCAGACATCCGAATCTCGCGAGAATTCGACAGCGGGATGATGACGTTCGTGCGCGCTCGGGCTAGCCGAGCAAGGCGGGAAGGTTCGAACCTGCCTCGGACCCGTGTAAAATGGGTGAAGTTCGGGGGGTTCGGATTCCGACGAACCGAACCCACTCATCACTAGTATGTACGTGAGTGTCAGGTGCCGTGCGCGTACATACGTGTCAGTGCCGTGCGTGTACGTACGTGTGTGTCAAGTGTCGTGCGTGTGTGTGTGTCAGGTGGCGCGTACCTACATGTGTGTATGTCAGGTGCTGTGCATGTGTGTACGTACAGGCGTGTGTCAGGTGCCGCGCGTGTAAGTACGTGTGTGTATGTGTGTGTGCCAGGAGCCGCGCGTGTACATGCGTGTGGGTGTCAGGAGCCGTGCGTATACGTACATACGTGTAGGTGTCAGGTGCCGTGCGTATACGTACATACGTGTGTGTGTGTCAGGAGCCGCGCGTGTTCGTACATGTGTGTGTGTGTCAGGAGCCACGCGTGCGTGTGTGTGTGTGTCAGGAGCCATGCGTGTGCATACATGTGTGTGTGTCAGGTGCCGTACGTACTACGTACGTATGTACGTGTGTGTCAGGTGCCGCACGTGTATGTGTGTGTGTGTGTTAAATTCCGCGCGTGTACATACGTATGTGTGTGCCTGGAGCCGCGCGTGTACATACATGTGTGTGTGTGTGTCAGGTGCTGTACGTGTATGTGTGTGTCTCAGGTGCTGCACGTGTATATGTGTGTATCTCAGGTGCTGCATTTGTATGCGTCAGCTGCCACGTGGGTGTCAGGTGTTGAGCGTGTATGTGTTTGTGTCGCATCTGTATGTGTGTGACTGTCAGGTGCTGCACGTGTATGTGTGTGTCAGGTGCTGCATGTATATATGTGTGTGTTAGGTGCTGTTCATGTATGTGGGAGTGGCAGGTGCTACATGTGTATATATGTGTGAGTGGCAGGTGCTGCGTGTGTATACGAGTGTGTGTGAGGTGCTGCGAGTGTATGTGTGTGTTAGGTGCTCTGAGTGTATATGATTGTGTGTCAGGTGCTGTGCGTGTGTGCGTTAAATGCCACATGTATGTATGTGTGTCAGGTGCTGCGTGTGTGTGTGGGTGTGTCAGGTGCTGCATGTCTGTGTGTGTGGGTGTGTCAGGTGCTGCATGTGTGTGTGTGTGTGTGTGTGTCTGTCAGGTGCTGCATGTGTGTGTCAGGTGCTGCATGTCTGCGTGTGTGTCAGGCGCTGCATGTCTGTGTGTCAGGTGCTGCGTGTGTGTGTCAGGTGCTGTGTGTGTGTGTGTGTGTGTCAGGTGCTGCGTATGTGTGTGTGTGTGTCAGGTGCTGCGTGTCTGTGTCAGGTGCTGCGTGTCTGCGTGTGTGTGTCAGGTGCTGCGTGTCTGCGTGTGTGTGTCAGGTGCTGCGTATCTGCGTGTGTGTGTCAGGTGCTGCGTGTGTGTGTGTGTCAGGTGCTGCGTGTCTGCGTGTGTGTGTCAGGTGCTGCGTGTGTGTGTGTGTGTGTGTGTGTCAGGCGCTGCATGTCTGTGTGTCAGGTGCTGCGTGTGTGTGTGTGTCAGGTGCTGTGTGTGTGTGTGTCAGGTGCTGCGTGCCGTGTGCGTGTGTCAGGTGCGTGAGTGTGTGTGTGTCAGGTGCGTGAGTGTGTGTGTGTCAGGTGCGTGAGTGTGTGTGTCAGGTGCGTGAGTGTGTGTGTGTCAGGCGCTGCGTGTCTGTGTGTGTCAGGCGCTGCGTGTCTGTGTGTGTCAGGCGCTGCGTGTCTGTGTGTGTCAGGCGCTGCGTGTGAGTGTGTGCGTGTGTGTCAGGTCCGTGTGAGTGTCAGGTGCTGCGTCTGTGTGTGTGTGTCAGGTGCTGCGTGTGTGCGTGTGTGTCAGGCGCTGCGTGTGCGTGTGTCAGGCGCTGCAGGGAGGGCGGGGGGGGGACGGACAGCAGGGAGGGCAGGGGGGGGGGGACAGCAGGGGGGGACGGACAGCAGGGAGGGCAGGGGGGGGACGGACACACAGCAGGGAGGGCGGGGGGAGAACGGACACACAGCAGAGAGGAGGAGGGGGGCTGGCCGGACACAGCGGGAGGAGGGGGGGTGGCCGGACACAGCGGGAGGAGGAGGGGGGGGGGTGGCCGGACACAGCGGGAGGAGGGGGGGGGGTGGCCGGACACAGCGGGAGGAGGTGGGGAGGAGGGGGGGGTGGACGGACACAGCGGGAGGGGGGGGGGTGGACGGACACAGCGGGAGGGGGGGGGGGGCGGCCGGACACAGCGGGAGGAGGGGAGGGTGGCCGGACACACAGCAGGGAGGGCGGCGGGGGGGGGACACTGCAGGGAGGGCGGGGGGGGACACACTGCAGGGAGGGCAAGGGGGGGGATGGGGGGGGGCGGGCGACGGACACACAGCAGGGAGGGCAAGGGGGGGGGGTGACTGTTGACCATAGAGACCTTGATAAATACCGCATACTGCAGGGAGGGCGGGCCGGACACAGCGGGAGGAGGGAAGAGTGGCCGGACACAGCTGCCCGAGACGCCTCCTACTGCCAGCCGCACCACAGACGCGGGGAGGAGACGCAGGCAGTCACCAGGGAAGGTCCGGCGGGCGGCCGGGCACACAGCGGGAGGGAGGGGAGGGTGGCCGGACACGCGGGGAAGTGGAAGCTGGGTACACAGCGGGGGGGCTGCCTGACAGAACTCACCCAGTGCTACGCAGCTCCGGCGATCTCCTCCCGCTTCATGGACCTCAATGAACTCACACGCCGGGAACCGCTGGCTGTCCTCCTGCAGCTCCACGTGACTCCTTCCCGCTCTGTCTCCTCGTGCCCAACTGCCAGAGCTACTCTCTGTACACCCCCTGCTGGCGGTCACTGCGCAGGCGCAACAAATTGAAATGCCCTATCTCTATAATGGGGCATATTTCTCTTAATTAAAAAAACCCTATAACTTTCTGAAAAACCACAACCCCAAAAGGCACTACACTGGGGCATACTCTATCTAGTAAAACAAACCCCAAGTCTTAATTCGTCCTCTATCCTGAGTTATGCCTTCCCAAAAAAATCTTCATTCACTCTATGGGAAAACGTTGTCAAAAAGCCACAGAGGGAGTGGCAGAAGAAAACTGACAGTTGGAACTTTAGCTTACTCCCAATTCCTCATTTTTTATTATTTTGCCCTGAAATTTGGCATGCAGCAGCGGGTGACGATTCTACGCGTCCATGCCAAATTTCAGCTCAGTGCGTCCAATCAGTTTTGAGGTGTAGCCCCTCAAACACCATGCCCCCATCTCAGAAGTTCCCTATGGGAGAATTCCGTTTGTTCGATTCAGCCTTAATATAAGGGCACGACCGTGCCCTTATAATATATATGATGACATTTTGAAATGAGAAAAAAAACTTGAATTAGTGAAAGGATTTGACCTTATTTTCTTTAACCCTCGATGTGATGGCCTTACAGACGTCTGGAGTGTAAACTTTTAACCACAAGGTACATGCACAGACAAGCAGTTAAAATTCACACTCCAGACGTCTGTAAGGCCATCACATCGAGGGTTAAAGAAAATAAGGTCAAATCCTTTCAGCTGGGGGTTATGTCCGGGATTCAGTGATCGTCCCCGAATAATAAAGATAGAAGATTTATTGTCTGTCTTTGCTATGCGGGATTGCGGTCATACACTGAAGCTGAATCCGTGTCAGTGTTCCGGGAACACGTGACAAGGTAATATTTAAGTCCGGGACTTAATATTACGAAGTTTTTAAAACAGGTATCAGGGATACCATAGAATCTTTAATGTCTGGGACTTAAAGATACGTCTGAGAAGGGACCAGGGGTCCGAGCGCACTTCTCCAAAGACGTTAGTATCTGGGATACTTAAAATAGACCTGGGAGTCTATACGTAACGTAGAGAATACCCCGATTTGATCGCCTATATATTTTTGTATGTTTGTAGTGAGATAAGTTCTTATATTTGGTCCAGACGGCTGGTAAGTTTTCGTCTGCCAGATATCTTTACTCAAACACTTTTCTTGCTTCCTGTCTAAAACGCTGTATTTTTTCTGACATCTTGTACGAAGGTAAGCGTACCCGTCAAAAGATTTCATGTTCTCATTATACAGATAATATTGTGATATTGTCAATGACTAATTAACTGGTGTTAGCTAATGCATGCATAGAAAGTTTTTGTAAATTGCATTTTTTTTGTTGTGAAATTTCATAGAAAGTCTTTTTGTTGTGAAATTGCATAGAAGGTTTTTTTTGTAAACTGCATTTTTGTTGTGATATTGCATAGACAGTTGTTGTGGGTTGTTGTGGAAATTGCGTAGAAAGCTGGTGTAGATTGCATTTTTACTATGGGAGGGACCTATGTATAAGTAGAGTGTCGTATATTTTAGATAATTTTCTTTTAAAAGTTGTACTGTTGATTTATATTACTGTCTGACAATGGGCTCTAGTCAGAGTAAAAAAACTGCATATCCCCCGCCCCTCCCTGGTGAGACATGCAGGATGTATGTTGCCCGTAACTCTACCTCAGAGTATTATTTAGTTAACCCATGGGTGGATAATTTAGCGGGATGGACAGAGAAAGCAGGACGGGACCCATTCCTACGGGAAGGCAGTAATTACCTTTTCTATATGGAGATTTAAGAAAAAATGTCAGTTTCCAATAGCACAGAAGCGAAGCTGCAGAGGAATTGTAAGTCTTTGAAATCCCTCTCGCCCCCCCCCCTTTTGCATTCCAATGTATCCTGCGCTCAGAGACACAAATCTCTTGGCAGCAGTAACCCTTTCACACTAAATGGGATCGCTTCCAACTTCACTGCTGGAGGGTGCGTCCACTAGCTCTATCCCTAACGCACCAATAACCCAGAGTTTAGATAATAGTAAAACACTGTCCCAAGCCCACCATTACCCTCGATGGCTGTATATCTTATTTACGCAAAACTTGCAAAGGACGCAGCTATACACATATGAAGGAAGTTTTTTTTGCCTGTGTTTTTTTGCCTGTCGCTGTAGCTTGTAAAAAGAAACCTGCGCCCACTCATAACTATCAGAGCTCCAGACGCTTTGACAGACAGAACCAACCCCGCAGTCAGGGAACATTCCAAAGACCCCGCGCACTGACGGGGCCCGGAGGAGGGTATCCCAGCCTTTATTCAACTCTCCCGTCATAGTGAGATTCACCTCTGCTGCCACTTATTATAAATGGAAGTAAAATTCCCTTTTTAGTGGACAGCGGTGCAGCAGCCAGTGTTTTGTGTTCTGACTTATGCAATACCCCCTCTCACCAGAAAAGATAGAAGGTCTCCGCCCCATGATACAGCAATTCTTACAACAGGGTATCTCAGACATATTGTATCACCATACTGTACTCCTGTGAACCCTGTTGCCAAAGCTGATGGTAGTATGGGATTTGTACAGGATCTCAGAGCGATCAATCAGTTAATTGTCCCAATTGCACCAATTGTTCCAGATGTAAACTCACTCATTTCTGCAATCCCTACAGATGCTGCGTTCTTCTCTTACAGATTTTCTGAGTGTTGAAGAATGCCTTTTTTTCAGCATACCTGTAGATTCACAGACACAATTACTTTTGCCTTTTCTTTTGAGGGTAAACAGCTTACCTGGTGCAGATTATTGACGCACCTGTTGTCTCCAGGCCACATTGAGGCCCTGGCAACCTCACCATGGTTCAGTCCTGCTACAGTATGCAGATGATCTGCTGCTCTGTAGTAAAACTGAGGAGGCCTGCCGAGAGGATGGTGTTTCATTACTAAACTGGCTTTGTGAATGTGGACACAAGGTGTCCAAAATAAAAATGCAATGGTGTAAAAAGCATGTTGATTACTTAGGTTTTGTGCTCACTCAGGGAGAGAGAAAAGTCAGTCCACAATGCATACAGTCTGTATTGGGCCTGGTCACCCCAACTACCCAGAAGGAACTACTGTCCTTCCTGGGTATGGTAAATTACTGCAGACAGTGGATATCTGATTGCTCTTATTGTGATAACATTTTGAGACAAGCCACACTGAAGGACAAACCTAAAACTGTACAATGGTCACAAGAAATGTTAACTGCATATGAAAGTTTAAAATGTATGTTGATGAAAAGTCCGGCACTTGGCCTCCCCAGTTATGTACTACCTTTCCATCTATATGCAAGGGACAATTGTAAAACCATGGCGGGGGTGCTCACACAGTTTCATGGAGGGAAGTTGCGCCCCGTGGCATTTTTTTTCCAAAGTCATGCCAGTGTCTGTGCAAGGTATGCCTGCCTGCCTCAGGGCTTTGGCAGCCTGTGCAATGGTTGCAGAAATGGCCACTACCCTCACTTTAGGCCACATCACAGTACTCCACACCACACATGATGTCCTGGCAATACTTAAAGGCTTACACACAGCACATGTCAGCACAACGCCTTAGTGGATATGAAGTACTCCTTTTGAGTAACCCTACCCTTACCATTAAGTACACTGCTGGTTCTTCTGGCCCTGCACCCATTCTCAATGCCCTTTTAGGCTTGAGAGGTCCCGAGGATGAACCACCCGACCTACATGACTGTGCTGCTTCCATTGAAGCTGAAACTTCTCCCAGACTTGACATGTCTCCCGTTCCCATACCAGGCACAGACATTGTTTTTGTTGACGACTCCTGTAGTAGGCCCAATGACAATACATACCAGGCTGGCTATGCCATTGTCACCCTCCCTGATACTGTGTTGGAAACCCTACCAATACCTTATCAGTCCGCGCAAGCTGCAGAACTCATTGCACTCACTAGAGCATGTCCCTCCCTTGACAACGTCCATCTGCTCACTCAACTTCAAGCTGCTGCGACTAATACTGATCTCTCCGACTGGACTTACCCAATTCTGCAGAAAAAATCCTAAATCAGGATTAATCTGCAAAGAGGGGAAACCCTGTATACCCCAGTCCAGTGCCCCTTTGCTCGTTGCCCAGTGCCGTGGTGTTGGTCACCGTGGTGAAGCCACAACACTCCTCCTACTAACCAGTGATTTTTATGTTACTAATGCCAAATCACTTGTGGACCAGTATGTTAGCAGATGCATCACTTGCCTCAGGAACAACCCTAATAAAGCTAAACACCAGCATCTTGAATACCCCACAGAAAACTCTAGGTTACTCCCCATTTAAAATACTAATGGGCAGGCCTTTTCCCACACCTTGGGCTAAGAAACCATTAGTAATACAGGAGGGAGATCTAGAACTTATCAGAGAAGAGTATGTCAGGTCCCTGATAACAAAACTGAATGAAATTGAACATGAGGTTGTTTGTAAAAACCCTTTTGAATCCACAGGAACCTACACACCCCTTTAAAGTCGGAGACAGAGTCGTGGTGAAGGTGCTCCCCAGGAACAAGAGCCCAGGAGACTTCACCTATGGTCCAGAGACAGAGGTCGTAGCAGTTACCCGAACAGCAGTCCTGACAGAGGAAAGTCCTACCTGGATCCATGCATCCCGAGTAAAAAAAAAGGTTCCTAGACCAGACCTAGAGAGGGAAGCAAGTGATTCCAGTGAGGTACGAACCGGGGCAGACAGCCCTGACCTCCCACCTAGCGAAGAAAGAAGAACAGAAGAAGATGAGGAACCTGTCCCCTATCTTTATCCTGGGGACTACCTTGATAGCCCTACTGGCCCTCACTCACCACACAATATGTGAGGTTGATATTACACAGACTAATGGGATCCCCACCTTGTGGTACAATTCCTCCAATACACACGTAGCCACATATATCCTTGACTATTTTATGTTCCCCAAAATTGCTGATGACAAATATTATATACAACAAAGGAGGAAATCAGGAATGTCTGAGACAGTATATATTTGTGTTACTGACGAATGGTACTATGACAATAGATATTATGGATCTAATTGTAATTCCTGGGAAGCTGTGGGGTGGAATACAGGAGTAGATTGGAAATATGGCCCATCGTTTGCAAAGAATAGATGGAGCAAATATGGAGTACCCCTACTTTCTAGACTATCCATTCATAAGATGGATGAAGGCCCAAATTCATACAGGTTTAGACTAAACATAGTGAACCCTAGCAGAAGCGACAATGAGACTTATGTACTTGGTATATGGTGGCAAGCAGGGTATTATAGTGCAAGGCAAATGTTTTATTTATGGGATATGTATAAAAACCCAAAATACCAGCCTAAAATTGCTCCCCAAAACAAACCTTTAAAGCCCCATATTGCCACTTTTAAAGATATGGTGGCTATTACTAACCCTACCTTTGAAGACACCCTAGCTATTGAAACTGGTTTCTCTGACATTAATTTTTGGTTGGAATGGATGAAGTATAGTGCTAACAAACACAATAAAAGCAACTGTTATGTCTGTGGCAAATCTAGGCCCCACCTAGGTACAGTGCCCCTTAATATACCCCTAGAACAAGAAAATTGTTTTTTTCAGCCTTTTTAATGACACCAAAACAAATGACAGTCAGTGCGAAATGTGGAAAAGGGAATATCCCATATTGTCAAAAAATCCCAACCCAGGAAGCACCATAACCATATATCCTGGAAACTACACTTGTTATACATCTAACACCACAACAGGGAGAAATTTAAAAACCTTCCCACCAGGGTATTGTGCAAATAAAAGAACAACTGTTTTAGTCAACCAAACTAGATCATTAGGCGACATTTATTACATATGTGGGAAACTGTAAATAAAAACGTAGCCTGGATTAATTATATATATTATAATCAACAAAGATTTGTTAATGATACCAAAGATGCTCTTAAAGGTATAGCTGAACAGCTAGAAGCCACTTCCCAAATGACATTCCAAAATAGAATGGCCCTTGACATGATCCTAGCAGAAAAAGGCGGTACATGTGTTTACATTAGTAAGGTGGAAGGCTGTTGTACATATATTCCTGACAACACTGGTCCCAATGGTAAGGTTACTTTAGCCATAAACAAGTTAGAAACCTTATCCATAGAACTTAAGAAAAATTCAGGTATTGATAACCCATGGAGCCAATATTTTGGATGGTTTGAAAATTGGAAACTGGCTCTTGTGCAAATAAGCATATTCATACTTGTAACTTTAATTCTTGTAGGCATTATAGTTTATTGTGTAATTCCCTGTGGAAAGAAACTTACCTCCAAAGGCATTGATAAGGCCCTGATGTATTATGACATAACCACCAGTCCTGTCACCTCCTCTGATAGTAAGGGACCCGACGATTATGTCCAATATCTCAAGAACTGGAGAAACAAGAAAGGAGCCTCACTCAAGAATCATGTCATATAATAATCATGATTCTAAGAGGGGATTGAAGGGTTACCTCTTCTGTCTTTGTACATATTACTTTTTATATGATCAGTTTCCTTATAATAATTACAGTGTAAAAGTGAATATTTCTATTTCCCTAGTGAAGGGTTAAAACATGCTTTATGAACTCTTATGTGTTTGCAATGGATGCTGCTGCCCTGTGTTAGATGCCTTTGTCTCTCATACAGATACCAGGCTTGTGTGGGTCTGGCATCCAAGGTCAGCTCTCTACTAGATGAAACCTGCTTTTTCTACTTCTGTGTGTTACTAAAAGATCCTTTGTTAAGTTTCGTCTGATGCAACATATATAACATCTGCCTGGCAACTGCTATATCCAATTATGTTATGTCAAGTATTAACCACCCCTACGTACCCCACCCAGGCACCTACCCCTAAGCCAATGAGCCCTTTTACACTTGTCAGTTCCACCCATATGCATTGTCTTATATACTCTTGTTAACTTTATAATAAACAGTGTGAATTTTAACTGCTTGTCTGTGCATGTACCTTGTGGTTAAAAGTTTACACTCCAGACGTCTGTAAGGCCATCACATCGAGGGTTAAAGAAAATAAGGTCAAATCCTTTCAATTAGCAAGGTGCAACAGCCTCCTTAGTACTCTATTGCCGTGGGTGCCGCCATCCATACAAAATGATATAGCACAATGAGGCCGAAGTTAGCTTCTTACTCGGCCAGCTTCTTATTCACTTCTTATTCGGCTTCAGCTTCTTATTCAGGAAATTTTATATTAAGACACTTAAATAAGGATAGATCACTAAGTTAACATTATATAAACAAAAAATTGTGTCCCGTACACCAATTTACATTACATTTTGCCTTAAACAAAAAGTCTTTGGGCATGAAAATGGTGTCGAAGCGGGCACAGGCACTAGATTTCATCATTTTTAATTAGAAGCTGTGCAAGGGTTAAACAGCGTTGATCAACAGATTTGAAACTTGAAACCCACACAGGGTGGACACTTACATATTACCCACCTGCAATATGCCTTGAGCAGCAATCAATTGGGCATAAAAATGGGTGGTAAATCGGGCACAGGCACCAGATTTCATCATTTTAAATAAGTAGCTGTAGTTTTGCAAGGGTTAAACAGCGTTTGTCAACAGATTTAACTAAAATCTGTTGACCAACGCTGTTTAACCCTTGCAAAACTACAGCTTCTTATTCAAAATGACGAAATCTGGTGCCTGTGCCCGATTTACCACTTAAATGCCCAAATCCTTTTTATTTAAGAGATAATGTCATGTTAATCGGTGTAAGGGACACAATTGTTTGTGTATACAATGTTAACTTAGTAACCTATCCTTATTTCATTGTTGTAATATATAACATTTTCTGAATAAGAATCTGGAGCAGAATAAGAAGTGAATAAGAAGCTGGAGACGAGCACACACAGTGTCTGACTGACGCTGTCACTCACTGTTCACTTACCAATACCAATAGCTGCTAGCTAGCCTGTCCCATGTTCTGTGCTGCTGCTGATTGGCTGACCAGAGTGTTTCAATCTGTTAGCCACCGCCCCCAGCAGTAGCTCACATGCAGCAGCCAGACGCTAACAGTGAAAGAGAGGCTTGGAACGCAGATCTCTCCCCACCATTGTTGCTGTACTTCCTGCCTGATACAATTTGCTGTATACATAAGAGGTAAATTGCTGCACTCGGTAGGAGCTGCTTTTACTTAATCCTGTGTCACTGTTACTGTAGACGTGTTACCAGTCCTTATACATGATGTGTTGTAGTGTATGGCGTGAGATGGCAGCAATATACTGAGCGATGCAGAGATCTCACCTGACAGTAATGTACAGTAGCCATGATCCTGCTGTTCGGTATATTTCCTGTGGATACCCTATGTCAGAGTGCAACTGCTTAAGATGATGATCCAAATAGAGGGATTTAATCCATGTGCAAGTATATGCTTGTGGGGGGTGAGGAGGGGTCGTTATAAATACATGACAGAACTCCATGTACAGTGTATATATCACATCATTGTTTACAGCATTCTAGCTGAATGTCTTTTCGGGAGTCCTAGGAAATCCGTGTTCCTGCTGTGCAAGGTACATTGGGGTTGCACTTAACATCGTTATAATTGGGGCATATTTGCCTTAACGGTGATAGTTTTAACTTTTAGCATGACTTATTATCTATGAAATGAAAGGTATTGTTGGTCAAGGCAAATTGCAGGTGGGTGAAATGTAACTGACCAGCCTGTGTGTGTTTCAAGTGTCAAATCTGTTAACCAACGCTGTTTAACCCTTGCAGACCTACAGCTTCTTAGTCAAAATGATGAAATTTGGTGCCTGTGCCCACTTTACCACCATTTTCACACCCAAATGCTTGTTGGTCAAGGCAGATTGCAAGTGGGTGATATGTATATGAAGGGTGTGGATCATAGGGTCGACAGTGTCTAGGTAACCACTATTGGTCGACATGTAAAAGGTCAACAGGACAGAAGGGCGACATGAGTTTTTCAAAAAATGTTGGTGTCGTTTTCTCTGTAGAGTGACCGGGAATCCCAATTAGTGCACCGCATCCCCCCTCGCATTCGGGCAGATTTATCTTTCCCAAATGTAGTCCACGTGGATCATAAAGCATGAAAATGTAAAAAAAAAAAAGTGAAAAACTCATGTCGACCTTCTGTCATGTGAATCTAGAACATGTTGACCTAGAGACCATGTCGACTAAGAAACCATGTTGACCTACTTACTGTCGACCAATGGGGGTCGACCTAGACATTGTCGACTTAAATGTGGTCAACCTAGAGGCCGGATACAGTATGTGACCACCCTGTGTGGCTTTCAAGCGTCAAATCTGTTGACCGACGTTGTTTAACCCTCGCAGAACTACAGCTTCTTATTCAAAATGACGAAATCTGGTGTCTGTGCCGGCTTTGTCGGCCATTTTCATGCCCAAATGCTTGTTGGTCAAAGCAAATTGCAGGTGGGTGATATGTAAGTGACCACCCTGTGTGGGTTTTAAGCGTCAAATCTGTTGACCAACGCTGTTTAACCCTTGCAGAACTACAGCTTCTTATTCAAAATGACGAAATCTGGTGCCTGTGCCTGCTTTACCACTCATTTTTATGCCCAAATCCTTGTTTAAGGGATAATGCCATGTACATCGGTGTAAGGGACACAATTTTTTGTGTATACAATGTTAACTTAGTAACCTATCCTTATTTCATTGTTTTAATATAACATTTTCTGAATAAGAAGCTGGAGCCGAATAAGAAGTGAATACGAAGCTGGCCGAATAAGAACTAACTTCAGCCTGGCTATAGCACACACAGTGACTGACTGACGCTGTCACTCACTGTTCACTTACCAATAGCTGCTAGCTAGCCTGTCCCATGTTCTGTGCTGCTGTTGATTGGCTGACCAGAGTGTCTTTCAATCTGTTAGCCACCGCCCCCAGCAGTAGCTCACACGCAGCAGCCAGACGTTTACAGTGAAAGAGAGGCTTGGAACGCAGATCTCTCCCCACCATTGTTGCTGTACTTCCTGCCTGATACAATTTGCTGTATACATAAGAGGTAAATTGCTGCACCCGGTAGGAGCTGCTTTTACTTAATCCTGTGTCACTGTTACTGTAGACGTGTTACCAGTCCTTATACATGATGTGTTGTAGTGTATGGCGTGAGATGGCAGCAATATACTGAGCGATGCAGAGATCTCACCTGACAGTAATGTACAGTAGCCATGATCCTGCTGCTCGGTATATTTCCTGTGGATGCCCTATGTCAGAGTGCATCTGCTTAAGATGATGATCCAAATAGAGGGATTTAATCCATGTGCAAGTATATGCTTGGGGGGGGGTGAGGAGGGGTCGTTATAAATACATGACAGAACTCCATGTACAGTGTAGATGTCACATCATTGTTTACAGCATTCTAGCTAAATGTGTCTTTTCAGGAGCCGTAGGAAACCGTGTTCCTGCTGTGCAAGGTACATTGGGGTTGCACTTAACATCGTTATAATTGGGGCATATTTGCCTTAACGATGATGACTTATGATCCATGAAATGAAAGGTATTATTTTGCACAGCACATGATCACAGTAATGTAAGGTAACATTAGCTGTGGCATTATGCAGTACTATCGCACTGTGTGAAAACCCCCCCCCCATCATATAAGACAAAACAAAATCTTGCATAGTGAGCTGAGAAATCTGTAATCCAGCAAACACCCACCTTTCTAACCAGGGGACTTGCTGTGGCATACTGGTGTAAGGTGAGGCATTAGACACTTTTCCTAGTTCAACAAAACCCATCGGGCCTGATTCAGAGATGCAATGTTGATTTTGTACACAGTGAATCGATTTTTGTCATTTTTGTTGTTGTTGTTGCCACGATGTTCTTACAGCAGCTGTCACTTTGAGGATTTATTCGCAAAGTGATTGACAGTAAGGGACTATTTGTGGGAGGTGACAGGAGAGAGGTGACACAAACCCAGGCAAATTGCTACAGCTTCAGGAACTCACAGCTTGCAACTGGGATCCTGTACGCAGTTAAATTGGCTCTGGTGCCTTACTGCCAGCGGCCATGCTGCGTGATCATAGGGTTACACAGAAGGTCGATATTTGACCGATGTGTGACTGATGGTTGTGTCTTTATACGCAAGAGACAGTTCAGAGGGGATGTAGTCTTGTTCCTGGCACTCAGTATGCCAACGATCAGAATCCTGCCAGCGAAATCCCAATGCTTAAAATCCTAATGGTAAGTAAAGGGGTCATGGTTAGGGTTAGGCTGCAGGACGGGTGGGTTAGGTTTCTGCTGTTGGGATTCTGACATATAAATGCTGAGCGCCAGTATAATGTACCCAACCTGTTAAGAAATGCCTCCAGTGGGCGTTTCAGTACATATCCCAGTAGTTGCGACATTTGCATATCTCTGCCTGGCTGCTGCATACATATCCACAGCTCTGGTGGGCATTATCACACATCTCTGAATTAGGCCCATTATCCGTGAAAAAAATAATAATACACGTATATGTAAAAATGTAGTGCAAAGAGCAATGACGTATTATCTTCAAAAATCTAAGGTACTTATTCGAGGGGCTGACTACACTATTTGGTTGCTATAGGTTACAGAACATCATTATTCCCCCCCCCCCCCCAATTATTCTTAATAACTCCAGTATGACGCTGCTGTTATGATTACTGTAAGAATGCTGTGTTACTTTTTCTGAGGATGTTGGGTGATGGGGGGGGGGGGTGAAGATTTTTCTAACTTTCTATTTTGGCAGTGACGGGCACCCAGATTCACTTCAAAGTCTTTCATTTTCAAAAGTGATGAACATTATCCTAAATCCCAGTACAGGTTGAGTATCCCTTATCCAAAATGCTTGGGACCAGAGGTATTTTGGATATCGGATTTTTCCGTATTTTGGAATAATTGCATACCATAATGAGATATCATGGTGATGGGACCTAAATCTAAGCACAGAATGCATTTATGTTACTTATGTATTTTATACACACAGCCTGAAGGTAATTTTATCCAATATTTTTTGTAACTTTGTGCTTTGAACAAAGTGTATCTACAGTCACACAATTCATTAATGTTTCATATACACCTTATATACACAGCCGGAAGGTCATTTAATACAATATTTTTAATAACTTTGTGTATTAAACAAAGTTTGTGTACATTGAGCCATCATAAAACAAAGGTTTCACTATCTCACTCTCACTCAAAAAAGTCCGTATTTCGGAATATTCCGTATTTCGGAATATTTGGATATGGGATACTCAACCTGTAATACATTTTAAAAATGCATTTAATCAAAGAGACCCATACTAGGGGTTTGCAGTGAGTTTCCCAGATGCACTAAAAGTATTATATTTACAAATAAAGTACACTTTCCATTTTTCTCCCTCAGGGCCCACAGTAGTATCCACAGGATATACATTGGGTTGTAGGTGGCATCAGAGGAGCGGGCACTAAACGGTTAAAGCTTTTTGGGCTTCCAGCGTGCATCGGTCCAGCTTCCCTACAACCCCGCCTCCTGGCTCAGGGAACTCAGTTTGGTGCGGCAGGAGCCGGACCACTGTAGAAAACGGTGTGGCTGTTTTTTTTGTTACAAAGCTTTTATTATTTTATATATATTTTTTTTTTATAGTGACTTTAATATGCGTCTTATACGCAATGACAAAGTTGCTCTAACAAATTCCTGCTGGTGTCATAACAGCAGTTACCTTCGTGTAAACACTGGTGTTACGGCGGGCGTCAACTGGATGTATTATCAGGTCCACGCTGATGATCCCAGGCTGCGGCCGGAGCACGGGGAGAACATTGGTTTCCGGTTAGCGGTTTAAGACGCATGTAATGCAGCCTTACTGTTTTGGTTTGGGATACTACCGGACAGTCGCTGACGTGGTAGTCCACCTCGGGTGCACCAGCGCTAGACCTCAGGGATCATAGGCTCTCGGGGTTAATGAGGCCACGATCCCTGGGGTGGATGTCAGCAGTGGGGAGTAAGGCGCTCCCCTGGTCGCTCCTCCTCCCAGTTCATGACCAGTTTCCTCAGAGTTTCCCGCCATGAACTGCATTTACCTGCTTCTGTCTGAGACACAAGGAGACTTAGGGGGTCTTTTCGCACAGCAGCGATCGGGTCTGAACTGTGCATGCGCTGGCATCGCAATGCACAGGCGTGAGGCCCCGCCAGCGCCAGGGAGCGCCAGACTGCGACGGGAAGGACAACGAAAGCGATCGCACTGGCGATCGCAAGAAGATTGACAGGAGGAGGTCGTTCGTGGGAGTCAACTGACCGTTTCCAGGGAGTGTCCGTGAAAACGCAGGCGTGTCCAAGCGTTTGAAGGGAGGGTTCTTGACGTCGGCTCCGGGCTGGATGATCGCAGCGGCTGAGTAAGTCCTGATGTGCAGAGACTGCACAAACTTTTGTTTGTGCAGCTCTTTGCACAAGCAATCGCACCCCTGCACAGCGACTACCCCCTCCACTGTAGGCGGCGACTATCTGATTGCAGGGATGCAAAAAACGCACCCTAGCGATCAGGTCTGAATTAGGCCCTTAGTACACTCAGAACGCCAGAGTCGCTGTGCGGCTGTGTTCACAGGTGCGTTTGTTACTGAGCAGTTTTATTTAATAAGGAAGTGGGGTTCTAGTCTCCCTGTATCCCGCTCTCCAGAGGCAGGTGATACAGCGCTGATTTCTTACCTACCTCTGTGGTATTGCATAGTTGAATAAGTGCCTAATGCAAATGAGCATCTGTGAACATATATTACCGTATTATTCGCTGTGCGTCTAGATACGCTAGTCTCCCTGTATCCCGCTCTCTGGAGCCAGGTAATACAGTCTTTCTCATACGTCCTAGAGGATGCTGGGGATGCTTCAAGAACCATGGGGTATAGACGGGATCCGCATGAGACATGGGCACTTTAAGACTTTAAAAGGGGTGTGAACTGGCTCCTCCCTCTATGCCCCTCCTCTAGTTAGATTCTGTGCCCAGAGACTGGTCACACACTGAGGAGCTCTACTGAGTTTCTTGGAAAAGACTTTATGTTAGGTTTATTATTTTCAGGGAGCACTGCTGGCAACAGTCTCCCTGCATCGTGGGACTGAGGGGAGAGAAGCTTTTTTGTGAGTTTAAAGGCTCTGCTTCTTAGGCTACTGGACACCATTAGCTCCAGAGGGTCTGATCACTTGGTACGCCTAGCTGCTCGTTCCCGGAGCCACGCCGTCACCCCCCTTGCAGAGCCAGAAGAAAGAAGCCGGGTGAGTAAATGAAGAACAGAACACTTCAGTGACGGCAGAAGACTTTGTGGCTCTGAGGTACCGCGCAGCAGGCGCGCTGCGCGCCATTGCTCCCACACACAAGCGGCACTACAAGGGTGCAGGGCGCAGGGGGGGGGGGCGCTCTGGGCAGCATGTATACCTCAGATAGAGACTGGCAAGAGAGATATTAAGTGCCTGTGCACTTAATACAGACCCCCGCCAGTATAAATATATAGAAAATAGCGGGGCTGAAGCGTGCCATTAAGGGAGCCCGACCGCCGGCATACCGACAGTGTGGCGAGCGCAAAGGAGCCCATTGCGGGCACGCTGCGCTCGCCACGCTGCGGACACGGTGGCACGCTATGCTCGGCACACTATTTATTCTCCCTCCAGGGGGGTCGTGGACCCCCACGAGGGAGAATAGCTGTCGGGATCCCGACATTCGGCATACTGAAGACCACCCGTTTAGTGCAATATATGTTAAAAATAAAGCACAATATATAATGAGTATGGTGTAAATAGAGCTGGTAAACGTCTGCTGTGTTTCCCTGACAGAAAGTACAGGGTCTGTTCCTTACAGTCGGCATGTCTGAGGCTGAGGGCTCTGCCACAAACGGCTATGGGAATGTCTCTGTCGGCACTGCCGACTCCTGATGGTACTTGGTTCATGTAAATAATTGTCAACATGTCAGTAGATGTATGCTTTTCCAATGAGAAAACTATATGGGAGACACAGACGTGTGTGGGTGACCCTGTCGGCACCAACTAATCTGACTGGGTAAAAATTTTTACATGATAATGTGATGCATTTCAGAAAGCTATACCTGTATGTATATATGTATGTATGGTACGGTTGCATAGATCTGTGGCTCGAACACAGACGTACTAATTTTTGTGGAGGGCGTAATATTAATAATATATTTCCCTCAGACCCCTCGGGGTCGCAAAAATTTTATTTTGCCCAGTTACTACTCCCTGATATCGACACTAGTACTATTTCTTATGTCGACCATGATGTTTCCTGATTAGATTCATAACATCGGCATTCAGTACATGTTTCATACACATTAAGAACGTATTAACGTCACTAGGGACCCTGCTGTTCAAAATATATATATCTGATCTATATATATATATATATATATATATATATAGATATTGCGTTAAAAAAAGGGGGGGGGGAAGGTACAGCGCCACTTGTGAGATGTGATCTCAGTGATTAATTATATTGAGATGGAAAGATATTTCTACAAGAAATTGCAGACACTGTTGCTGGCCTGGTTCTGGAACATCAAAGATGGCTCATCCTCGGGGATTTCAATGCATGGGTGGATGATGAGCTCTCACGCCTTGGCCAAGACCTCCTGTGCACAATGAATGGTCTGGGCTTCACACAGGTCGTTCCCTCTGCCACACATAAAAGTGGTCACACTCTCGACCTTGTCTTTCAGATTGGATTAGAAGTCACTGACCTAAAAATAAACCCAGTCATCTGGTCAGACCACTACTCCCTCTGGTTCTCAGTTGCAACCCCTTTAAATAAGATCTCTGCCCGTGGAGTTGACCAGGTATCGTCCAAGGAGGGGTATGACTCCCCAGGCTCTTGCAGCAAATCTGGATCTCTCTGCTATACTGGGTGCCTGTGAAGATCCCTGTTCCCTAGTCCGTTATTATAATAGGGATGTTATGGCTGCAATTGATGTTATCGCCCCTGTGCGTTTAAGACCTCATAAACCACAACGTCAAGCTCCATGGTTCGACAACAGTGTTAGTGAGCTCAAGAAAAGGGGGCGTAGACTGGAAAGACGATGGAGGAAGACTAACCTAGTGGATGACAAAATAAAACTAATAAAGCATAACGAAGAATATCAATCGACAATCACTTGTAAGAAGGCACAGTTCCTGTCAAATGAGATCACAGCAGCAAACAATAGGCCAGCTCAGCTTTTCCGCACAGTGGAGATGCTTTGCAAGCCAGCATGCCTGCAGACTGATGAGACCCTCTCCCAGGCAAGATGCAACGAGTTTGCAAACTTCTTTGCAGATAAAATATCCACCATCCGGGCTGGAATCTCCACAGTGCCATCAAAGGAGTGCCAAACTACAAAGCCTGCCAATATAAGCTACCTGCCTTCATGGACCAGCTTTGACCCAGTGGATGTAAAGGACACTGCTGAAATTGCTCGAATTTTGCGTCCCACCACCTGTGATCTGGACCCAGCCTCAACCAAGCTTCTAATAGGTTGTATGGATATAATTGGTCCTGTCTTTACAAAAATTGTTCAATGCTCTTTGCAGACAGGCATTTTTCCTGGACCCCTAAAGGAAGCAATTGTTAGACCGCTTCTTAAAAAACCTAATTTAGATCCCGACTGCATGACCAACTACAGACCGGTATCAAACCTTCCTTTCCTAGGAAAGGTTATTGAGAAAGTCGTTGCAAATCAACTGGAAACCCGCCTGACAACCCATGATATTTATGATCCATTTCAATCAGGATTCAGGAGAAGACATAGCACTGAAACAGCCCTGGTGTGTGTGTTAAATGATCTTCTGATGGCAAAAGACAGAGGTGACTGTTCAATATTAATCCTTCTGGATCTCTCGGCAGCATTTGATACCGTGGACCATGGGCTTCTGATTGAGCGACTGATACATTTCTGTGGTCTGGATGGCACAGTCCTAAGCTGGTTCAAATCATTTCTCACAGGCAGGTCACAGAGAGTATCATCTGGATTATACTCATCACCACCAGTGCCATTGCCATGTGGTGTCCCACAAGGTTCTATACTATCCCCCATGCTTTTTGCAGTATACATGCTCCCATTGGGCAAAATAATCAGGCGCCATGGCCTGGTCTAGCACTGCTACGCAGATGATACACAACTGTACTTGTCCTTTGCTTCGGGCACTGATAACCCAATAGCAACCCTAAATGGCTGTCTAGCTGAACTACAGGAGTGGATGAGCGCCAGTTGGCTGCGACTGAACCCGGATAAAACAGAGGTCCTTTTGATACGACCGCAACATCAAAAGACAAGACTGCAGCATAGCCAACCAACTGGACTTACACTGGGGGATTCAGAATTACAGACCAGTGATCGTGTGCGGAATCTTGGCGTTGTCCTGGATGGTGGCTTGACACTTAAACATCAGATATCAGCCACAATCAAATCCTCATTCTTTCACCTGAGGAACATAGCCAGAATCAAGCACTTAATTCCCTCAGATGACATGCCAAAAGTCATACATGCATTTGTATCATCTCGTTTAGACTACTGTAATGCCCTCTACCTTGGTCTACCAGCAAAAGAATTGCAACGCTTACAGCTGGTGCAAAACACAGCTGCCAGGCTATTAACCAACCAGCCCCGTTCTAGCCACATAACACCCATCCTCTACTCCCTTCACTGGCTGCCTGTAAGATGGCGAATCATCTTCAAGATTGGCTTACTGAGTTTCAAAGCATTACATGACCAAGGCCCAAGGTACCCGAAACAGCTTCTGACCCCATACTGCCCCACTCGATTACTGCGATCTGTAGATGAAGGACTTTTAGCAGTACCTAGAATCTACCGTAATTCATCTGGGGGTCGAGCTTTTAGTCATGCGGCTCCGACTCTATGGAACTCACTTCCCCGCACAGTGCGAGAGGCCCCAACTATAGAATCCTTCAAAAGTAGACTCAAGACTTTTCTGTTTACTAAAGCATTTCCATAGTGTACCTTTTACATGCTTCTGTATTTTATGAAAATGTACTTCATTATTTTCTGTACTATATTATGCTATGTATCTGTTAAGCGCCTTGAGTCCTATTGGAGAAAGAGCGCTATATAAATAAAATTATTATTATTATTGAGTAAATTAAAATGAAATTAAAATTACCATAACAAAACACACATAACCTCAATTAAGGTGTCTGCCCAGCCCTAAGGATGTGGTGCCGGTATTGCACTGCTACACGTATGGAAAAATGGGTTGATAGGGTTCGGTGCTCAGTGTTGCTAAGAAATGGTTATGTCACAACTGAGGGCCTGAGCTGACGGGAGGCAGCCTCAGTTGTAGGGGCTGAGATGTACCGGAACCTGGGAGGTTGTGTCAGACCCCTGGACATGTAAGTAACATGAATAATAACTGCCCGAAGGCGTGACCACGACAACTTGGATAAAAGTCAATGATGTTTATTATGACAACTCCGCAACACAGCAGCAGTAAAAGAAAACGTAAAAGTCAGCAAAGAATAAATACAGTTCCTGGGTACTACAGGATGGCAAGAGCCACAGGGCACTGGTAGTGTGAGATAGTTCTTATGATCTTCTAGATGGAAAGTCCTTACCAGGCCCGACTGTAGCAATGGAGATAACCCAGGATTGTGCCAGCTGGTGTTCCAGGAAAAGCTGGGTTGCTGAAGATAAAACAGCTGCTGTGGATACTGGCTGGAACCAGACTGTTGTTAGCACGGAGTGGATACTGGCTGGAACCAGTTAAATAATAAATGAACTTGGGAGCGATGAAATATAAACTGAAATGTAGAACTTGAGAGCGGAGAAATAATAATACCGGTGGAGAGTGGTAAAGTGTAGAAAGGACACCGGCCCTTTAAGGGAAGCTGTACTCTGCTGGAAGCTGAGCTGGAAGCAGGTAATGTTGTAGCTGGAAACAGATGAATCCACAATGGATTGGAGAGTCAGGCTACACCGCAGGTGGAATGCTGGTGCGGGTCTCTATGGTGGAAGTCTTGAGACAGGAGCTGGAACCTGGAAGACAATCACAGGAGAGAGACAAACAGGAACTAGGTTTGACAACCAAAGCACTGACGCCTTCCTTGCTCAGGCACAGTGTATTTATACCTGCAGCAAGGAAGGGATTGGCTAGGCAATTATGCAGATTATCAATACTGAGAACAGATTGGTGGAAATGATCAGCTGACAGAATCCAAGATGGCTGCGCCCATGCAGACACTTGGAGGGAAGTTTGGTTTGTAATCCATGTGGTAATGAAAACAGTAATGGCGGCGCCGGCCACCGGAGACAGGAGGCGCCAGGCTGACAGATGCACATCCAACCACGCGGACACAGCGGAGGCCGCGGCTGACGTAATCGCCACTCAGACACTCTGCATGCAGAAGTTCAGGGACGGCGGCGGAGGCCGCGGGAGACGCCATGCCAGGTGTAATATGGCGTTTACTGTGACAGCGTCCCAGAGTGACAGGAGAGGATACAGGAATGTACACATCAGGATAACAGATGGGATCCGGTCCTGGAGCGCTGAGCCAGCCTTAGGAGGCATCTGATGGGTAAGAAATGGCGTCCAGATACCCGGATCGTGACAGCACCCCCCGCTTTAGGAGTGGCCACAGGACACTTCTTTGGCTTTTGAGGAAACTTGGAATGGAATCTCCGGACCAAGGCAGGAGCATGGACATCAGAAGCATTGGTCCATGAACGTTCCTCAGGACCATAACCCTTCCAGTCAATAAGATATTGTAGTTGACCGTAACGGTGACGTGAGTCCAGGATCTTGGCCACTTCATACTCAACGCCTCGTTGAGTTTGGACTTTCGGAGTTGGAGGAAGTGAGGAATGAAACCGATTCAAGATCAGCGGTTTCAACAGGGAAACATGGAATGTCCTGGGTATTTTTAAGAAGGGAGGCAACTGGAGTCTGTAAGCAACAGGATTGATGACTTGTTCAATCTTGAAAGGACCGATATAGCGAGGTGCAAACTTCATACTGGGAACTCTTAACCTCAAATTCTTCGTGGATAACCATACCCGATCACCCACCCTGAGAGCAGGAACTGCTCAACGCTTCTTATCCGCAAACTTCTTGTACCTGAACGATGCCTTGAGCAGAGCTGATCGTACGCTCTTCCAGATATTGGCAAACTGATGCAAGGTGATATCCACTGCGGGAACAGAAGTTGCTGGAAGCGGTTGGAACTCAGGGACTTTAGGGTGGAATCCAAAGTTAGTGAAGAATGGTGTTGAAGCAGATGAAGAATGATACTGGTTGTTATGACAGAACTCGGCCCAGGGAAGTAATTGAACCCAGTCATCTTGAGAGGAGGACACATAGATGCGGAGGAAGGCCTCCAAGTCCTGATTCACCCTCTCGGTTTGACCATTGGTCTGAGGATGGTAAGCCGTGGAAAACTTTAGCTTGACTTGGAGGACTTGACATAAACTTCGCCAGAATTTGGCTGTGAATTGAACTCCTCGATCTGAGATAATTTCTTCAGGAAGACCGTGGAGTCGGAAGATCTCTTGTATGAATACTTGAGCCAACTTGGAAGCTGACGGAAGACCGGTGAGAGGAATGAAGTGTGCCATCTTGGTGAACCGGTCAACTACCACCCAGATGGTATTGAACTTGTTGCACATGGGTAAGTCTGTAATGAAATCCATCGACAAGTGGGTCCATGGTCGACGGGGAACGGATAGTGGAACCAGTTGCCCCGCAGGCGACTGGCGGGATACTTTATGTTGGGCACACTTTGGGCAAGATGCAATAAACTCCAAGACGTCCTTTTTCAGAGTTGGCCACCAATAGGACCTAGAGATAAACTCCAGGGTTTTTTGGATACCTGTATGTCCGGCAAAACGGGAAGCATGGGCCCAATGCATGAGCTTCTTCCTTAGCATCGGCTTCACAAAACTTTTCCCTGATGGGGGCGTAGAGTCCATCCCTACCGTGGAGAATGCCAACGGATTTATAATAGGATGCTTGTCTGAAGACTCTGACTCATTTTCTTGCTCCCATGAGCGGGAAAGGGCATCGGCCTTGCGATTCTGAGAGCCCGGACAGAACTGGAGTTTAAAGTCGAACCTGGAAAAGAAAAGTGCCCATCTGGCCTGACGAGGGTTGAGACATTGTGCGCCCTTCAGGTATAAAAGGTTCTTGTGGTCTGTAAGTATGGTGATTGAATGAGAAGCTCCCTCCAACAGATACCTCCACTCTTCTAGAGCGAGCTTGATGGCTAGCAACTCCTGGTCGCCAATGGCATAGTTGCGCTCAGCTGGGGAGAACTTCCGGGAGAAGAAACTGCAAGGGTGTAAATGGCCATCTTTAGCCCTCTGAGATAACACCGCTCCTACTCCAACGGAGGAGGCATCCACCTCTAAGATGAAAGGAGAGTCGATGTCAGGCTGTTTCAGAACAGGCGCAGAGATGAACCTTTGTTTTAAAAGATGAAATGCTTGCATGGCTTCTTCAGACCACTTGGACGGGTTAGCACCCTTCTTAGTGAAAGCAGTAATAGGCGCCACAATGGTGGAAAAGTCTCGTATAAACTTTCGGTAATAGTTGGCGAACCCTAAGAACCTCTGGACCCCTTTGAGGGTTAAGGGTACCGGCCAATTTTGGATTGCTTGTAGTTTCTCAGGATCCATCTCTAGTCCGGAACCGGACACAATGTACCCTAGAAACGGAATGGACTTGACTTCAAAGACGCATTTTTCTAATTTGCAATAGAGATGATTGACACGGAGACGGGACAGAACCTCTTTAACCCAAAAACGATGTTCCTCTAAATCGTTGGCAAAAATGAGGATATCGTCTAGATAGACCACGACATGACGGTATAGAATGTCTCTGAAGATCTCATTGACAAAATGCTGGAAGACAGCTGGAGCATTGCTCAATCCGAAGGGCATGACGAGGTACTCATAATGTCCGTCACGGGTGTTAAAGGCGGTCTTCCACTCGTCACCCTCACGGATCCGGATGAGATTGTATGCACCTCGCAAGTCCAGCTTTGTAAAGATGGTAGCTCCGCTAACTCTGTCAAAGAGCTCAGTAATCAGGGGTAAAGGATAACGGTTCTTGATGGTAATGTCGTTCAAACCTCTGTAGTCGATGCACGGCCGCAGACCACCATCTTTCTTTTTTACAAAAAAGAAGCCTGCGCCGGCTGGAGAAGAAGAAGGTCGAATGAACCCCTTTGCTAGGTTCTCTTTAATATATTCCTCCATAGAATGCGTCTCAGGCAGAGACAACGGATAAGTTCGGCCTCGAGGTGGAACCTTCCCTGGAACGAGATCAATCGGACAGTCCCATTCTCTATGAGGAGGAAGGATATCAGCAGAAGCTTTACTGAACACATCCGTGAAATCTTGATATGGAGGAGGTGGAACATCAGACGACCTGGGGGAGGAAGAACAGACAGGCAATACTTTAAACAAACATGTCTCAGCACAGGAGGAACCCCATGTCAGGATTTGCGTAGTCGTCCAATCAATTGTAGGATTGTGAAGACGGAGCCATGGAAGGCCCAGGACCACAGGATGTGTGGCTCTTGGAATCACTAAAAAAGAAATAAGTTCGGAATGAAGAACTCCCACTCTCAGACGAACTGGTAGAGCCCTTAAAGAAATAACTGCATCAAAAATTTTGCTGCCATCCACGGCAGTTAAAGAAATGGACGAAGGAAGTCTCTCGGTGGGTAGGGACCACCGTTTAACATAGGCTTCGGTAATAAAGTTCCCAGCTGCTCCGGAATCAAGGAGGGCAATGACGTTCCGATAACGTTGAGCAACTTGAAGCGAGACTGGGAGATTACAATCTTGAGGAGATGGAGAGGAGATCATTACTCCTAGCCGGCCCTCTCCTTGGCGAGCTAGGATTTGGAGTTTCCCGGACGTTTGGGACAGGCATTAATGGTGTGAGACGGAGCTGCACAATAGAGACAGAGAAACTCGGAGAGACGTCTTCGGCGCTCAGCAGGAGTTAAACGGGAACGGCCAAGTTGCATGGGCTCATCTTTAGATGGTGACAGTTGACGAGGAGGAGGAGCAGAAGATTTTGGAGCAGATGATCTTCCACGCTCAGTTGCTCTCTCTCTGAAACGTAAATCAACTTTCGTGCAGAGTGAGATTAGCTCATCTAACTTAGAAGGTAAGTCTCTGGTAGCTAACTCATCTTTAATACGCTCAGATAAGCCATGCCAGAATGCAGCATACAGGGCCTCGTCGTTCCATGCCAGTTCGGATGCCAGGATCTGGAACTGTATCAGATATTGTCCTACAGTACGTGACCCCTGGCGTAAACGGAGAATCTCGGATGAAGCTGAGGTTACCCGGCCTGGCTCGTCGAAGATGCGCCTGAATGTTGACACGAAGGCAGTGTAGGAAGATAGCAGGGTGTTGGACCTCTCCCATAACGGTGATGCCCAATCAAGGGCTGAGCCACTGAGAAGAGAAATAATGTAGGCAATTTTTGTACGGTCACTGGGAAAATTGCCAGGTTGTAGCTCAAACTGAATCTCACACTGGTTGAGAAATCCCCTGCAGAATCTTGGAGATCCGTCAAATTTTGCTGGCGTTGGAAGATGAAGACGTGGAGCAGAAATGGGTAAGGTGGGTGGGGTTATAGCTGGAGTCACTGTGGTTGACGCACCAGACGCGCCTGATCCACGGAGAGTTGTCTGAATCCCATCCAGCCGAGTAGAGAGATCCTGGAGACAGCGGATGATGTTGCCCTGTGCAGCCTCCTGATGTTCTAGTCGGGCTGCCAGTTCTTGCATCGGCCTGGCCGCTTGATCCTGGTCTCCGGCTGGATTCATTAGGTCAGTGCTTACTGTCACAACTGAGGGCCTGAGCTGACGGGAGGCAGCCTCAGTTGTAGGGGCTGAGATGTACCGGAACCTGGGAGGTTGTATCAGACCCCTGGACATGTAAGTAACATGAATAATAACTGCCCGAAGGCGTGATCACGACAACTTGGATAAAAGTCAATGATGTTTATTATGACAACTCCGCAACACAGCAGCAGTAAAAGAAAACGTAAAAGTCAGCAAAGAATAAATACAGTTCCTGGGTACTACAGGATGGCAAGAGCCACAGGGCACTGGTAGTGTGAGATAGTTCTTATGATCTTCTAGATGGAAAGTCCTTACCAGGCCCGACTGTAGCAATGGAGATAACCCAGGGTTGTGCCAGCTGGTGTTCCAGGAAAAGCTGGGTTGCTGAAGATAAAACAGCTGCTGTGGATACTGGCTGGAACCAGACTGTTGTTAGCACGGAGTGGATACTGGCTGGAACCAGTTAAATAATAAATGAACTTGGGAGCGATGAAATATAAACTGAAATGTAGAACTTGAGAGCGGAGAAATAATAATACCGGTGGAGAGTGGTAAAGTGTAGAAAGGACACCGGCCCTTTAAGGGAAGCTGTACTCTGCTGGAAGCTGAGCTGGAAGCAGGTAATGTTGTAGCTGGAAACAGATGAATCCACAATGGATTGGAGAGTCAGGCTACACCGCAGGTGGAATGCTGGTGCGGGTCTCTATGGTGGAAGTCTTGAGACAGGAGCTGGAACCTGGAAGACAATCACAGGAGAGAGACAAACAGGAACTAGGTTTGACAACCAAAGCACTGACGCCTTCCTTGCTCAGGCACAGTGTATTTATACCTGCAGCAAGGAAGGGATTGGCTAGGCAATTATGCAGATTATCAATACTGAGAACAGATTGGTGGAAATGATCAGCTGACAGAATCCAAGATGGCTGCGCCCATGCAGACACTTGGAGGGAAGTTTGGTTTGTAATCCATGTGGTAATGAAAACAGTAATGGCGGCGCCGGCCACCGGAGACAGGAGGCGCCAGGCTGACAGATGCACATCCAACCACGCGGACACAGCGGAGGCCGCGGCTGACGTAATCGCCACTCAGACACTCTGCATGCAGAAGTTCAGGGACGGCGGCGGAGGCCGCGGGAGACGCCATGCCAGGTGTAATATGGCGTTTACTGTGACAGCGTCCCAGAGTGACAGGAGAGGATACAGGAATGTACACATCAGGATAACAGATGGGATCCGGTCCTGGAGCGCTGAGCCAGCCTTAGGAGGCATCTGATGGGTAAGAAATGGCGTCCAGATACCCGGATCGTGACAGGTTAAAAGCCAAAATATAAAAGTATAATAACATTTTTAATATGTGAGAGTAAAAAAGTTACACACAGTACATAGAAAACATAAAAATATGGACCAAGGCAATATTAAAATATTAAAAACGATAATGAGAGCAACTTGGCTTCATAGAACAGCAGGGGGTTAGTGCAGGAAACCCAACGCGTTTCGTCTCATCAGACTTCTTCAAGGGGTAGGGACACTGATCCTTCCTGTCTATTTATAGCCAAACTACTTAGTAAAGGGGTTGTGACATCACAGATGGTCACATGGTGCAATTGGATTATTGCAGGCTTTTAAAAGTACTTTTTAGTGCAGTGTATGAGGACAGAATATAACATATAATAATGTGGGCTGACCAATTTTGATCAGAGTCAATGTTTGTATACGACATAAACGAGTATAAAGTACTCTAAAGTCCATAAATTGGTGTATTCGCTGCATTTCCGCCACACTTCCGGTGACAGGTGTCGCGTCTTCGTCATTTCCGCCGCACTTCCGGTCCGCGCCTGCGGCGGCTCCCGGCTTCCATGGTGATCTTCTGCGCTTGTGCTGGCGGGTATCGTAGTGTACAGAAGGGTTCTGTCTCCAGAGATTAGTAACACGGTGGACATCTTTGCTGAGTTTAGGACATTGAGTTTCATAATACGGCGGCCATCTTGTGGTAGTTCTTTCAGGCCTGAATATATTCTAGGCTCAGTCCGTATCCATAACAACGGTCACATAAATAAAGAAAGAGAAGAATGGTAATATTCTAGCAATACTGTTATTTACATGCAATTCAGAAACGATTTTCAGTATAAACTTATCAAAATACGTATGTTTCTCATTTTATTCAGAAGATAAAGTGCTAGTGCAAGAATAGGTAAATATAAAGGAGCTCAGAGACATTGGCCCTCATTCCGAGTTGATCGGTCGCAAGGCGAATTTAGCAGAGTTACACACGCTAAGCCGCCGCCTACTGGGAGTGAATCTTAGCTTCTTAAAATTGCGACCGATGTATTCGCAATAATGCGATTACTAACTACTTAGCAGTTTCAGAGTAGCTCCAGACTTACTCTGCCTGTGCGATCATTTCAGTGCTTGTCGTTCCTGGTTGACGTCACAAACACACCCAGCGTTCGCCCAGGCACTCCCACCGTTTCTCCGGCCACTCCTGCGTTTTTTCCGGAAACGGTAGCGTTTTCAGCCACACGCCCCTGAAACGCCGTGTTTCCGCCCAGTAACACCCATTTCCTGTCAATCACATTACGTTCGCCGGAGCGAAGAAAAAGTCGTGAGTAAAAATACTTTCTTCATAGTAAAGTTACTTGGCGCAGTCGCAGTGCGAACATTGCGCATGCGTACTAAGCGGATTTTCACTGCGATGCGATGAAAAATACCGAGCGAACAACTCGGAATGAGGGCCATTATGTCATATTTAATAAGTTAATACATTAAGAAATGGCTGTGCAAGGTGACTTGTAGAGTAAAGCTAGTGCACTATGCAAAAGGACCTCAGACAGGACATAATATATAACAGTGCAAAATGCAGTTTGATGACTTATGAAAGATATAAAAATATACATAAAACATATATATTGACAGCAGTGTAATGTGCGATTTTAAGGATTTAAGGATGAAATTATTTGTGGAATAAAATATGAATCAGATAGTGCTCAGTTAATTAGCTTATTCGTGAACCATAGTGGTATATTGGAAGTGTGCATTACAAGTATCATTAAAAGTCGGTATTAAGTTGACGTCATTTGTTAACATTACAGTACCCAATCTTCCCAGGTAGTCTCCTTTCCTGGTACTGATCAGGCCCAAGCACTGCTTAGCTTCCAAGATCAGACGAGATTGGGCGTACCAGTGTGGTTTGACTGTACGCGAAAAAGGAGACTTTTAAAACAACCCACTTTTGGCAGTATGGACACACAGTTTACAGAGGAGTGGGACTCCATTTTACATAGATGCTCTATTGACCTAATGAAACTGCTCATCAGGAAGAAAAAGAATGTCCTAGTGGAACTAGAAACTGAGATCAAAGTAAAAGAATTTGAAATGCTCAGTTTTAAGGATAAGGAGGACTACCTAATCAACGAAAAATTACTAAATACAAAATTGGAACAAGTTCAAGGGGAAGTTATTAAAGGAAAAGAAAATAAATTCTTACGGGACAAGAATGACTATGATAAAGGTCTGACAAAGAATTGGAGCACATTCAAAGTAACAGATCAACAGCATAATGGAACGGGAAGCTACAAATGGAGAACAGTTCCTAATAGAGGAAGAATATCCAGTAATAGGAGCACGGACTCTCCAACAAATACACATCTAAGAATGACCAACAGATTTTCAGCTCTACAAAGAAGGGACTCAACAGGTGACAAGGATTTTTTATCATCAAGAACGGGAGCACGAACAAAAGATATGGTAAGAAACATGGTGACAGAGGACAGCAAACAAGCATCACCCATGAAGAGAAGGTTATTAGAAGAAGAGGCACACGGGGCGGTAGGAGGAAGAGAACAAAAAAGACGGAATCTACAGTAGCCGAATCAGAAAGCAAAGGCATCTTCAACCTATCCGAACATATACTAACAAAGTCAGAGGAGACACTGCTAAGTAGAGGACTATCATTTACACCTACAAGCGGACATAATAAATTCGAGACTTTTATCGACCTGAACAAATTCATAAGAAAACTCACTCTTAAAAGACACTACCTAAGAAAAGAAGACGCCATTATAAGCAACTACGGGGACCGTTCAAAATCTGGGTTAAAACCAACATCCAAATATTACCCTTTGGAATCCAAGGGTAATAACATCAGCATGTTCTATGAACTGGTGAAGAAAGACTTATGCGACACAGACCTAAAACCGATAAAGGAAAAGAACATGAAGAATCGTGAATGTGAAGCCTTGAAAAAACTACAGAAATGCAACAACCTAGTTATAAAACAGGCTGACAAAGGGGGTGGATTAGTTATCATGGACCACGATGCCTACACAAAGGAGGCACTGAGACTTTTGAGCGAAACAGAATCATACACAAGGCTTCAAAGCGATTCGAAAGATGTCTTTGTGGAAGAACTGAGGACGTTACTTTTACAGGGCCTAAGAAATGACGTGATAACCAAAGAAGAATTTCAATATCTCATGCAATCTAATCCAATAACCCCCACCTTTTTATTTTTTGCCAAAAATACATAAATCCTTAACCAATCCGCCTGGTCGCCCAATAGTGGCAGGTATAGGCTCACTGACTGCAAATCTATCAGAATGTCGATGTTTTCCTGAAAAATTATGTGAAAGATCTCCCATCCTTCTTGAAAGATACGACTTCAGTACTAAACCAATTGAACACGATGGAATGGAAGGACACTTACATATGGGCTACAGTGGATGTCCAATCCCTGTATACATGCATCAAACATTCTAAAGGCGTAGCCGCATGCAGGGAATTTTTAGATAGTGATCCATCTTTGACCAGCATTCACAGAAATTTTATATGTGATCTTATGTATTTTATCTTGAGTCACAATTATTTTAAATTTTTAAACCAGTTCTATCTACAATGCTGCGGTACAGCGATGGGGACGATATTTTCCCCAAGTTTCGCAAACCTTTTTACGGGATGTTGGGAGAGAACACAGGTTTACACCTTAAGTGCTTTTAAGAAAAATGTGGTATTTTACAAACGATATATTGATGACATTTTAATCATCTGGGATGGCACGACTGAAACTTTTAATGAATTTTTAAAGACTCTGGGAGATAATGATTTGAACCTTACCTTCACCTCGGTAACAAATGATAGATCCGTCGAGTATTTAGACCTAATTTTAACCGGAGAAGAGGGAAGGATCACCACCAAGAATTTCATTAAGAATGTAGACATGAACAGCTACCTGCATTACCAAAGTAATCCTCTGGAAAGGTGGAAGAATAACATCCCGGCCTCACAGTTCTCAAGAATCAAAAGGAACTGTACAAGTACGAAGGACTGCGACGACCAATTGGAGATCTACAGGAAGAGGTTTGAAGAAAAGAAATACCCAAAGCCCCTTTTAGATGAAGCACTAGCAAAAACGAGAACTCTGGACAGAGAAAAACTACTAACCTATAGAACCAAGGAGGAAAAGAAGGAAAGAATAGCCTTCATCACTACGTTTAGTCAACATGAAAAAGTGATCAGAAACTCCCTTAGAACTGATTGGGGAATCCTTCTAATGGACCCAGTGCTCAAAGAAATCTTACCGCCCAAACCCGAATTAATTTTCAAAAAGTCCAAAAACCTCAAAGACCTCCTCGCACCTAGCATGCTGAAGGAAAGAGCCATCCGGAATACCCCCATGCTAAAATGCACGGGGTCTTATAAATGTGGAAAGTGCAATATATGTAAATACTTACACCGGAATAGGAAAACTTTTAGCGATACAGAGGATAAGAAAAATTACACCATAAAGGACTTTATGAACTGTAACAGATCATCTGTGATTTACCTACTGGAGTGCACCTGCAAAATGAAGTATGTGGGAAAAACAAAGAGACCACTAAAATACGGATCCAGGAACATATAAGGAACATAAAGAACAAGGTCGAAAGCCACGCAGTCTCCCGACACTTTGTATCTGCACATAACTCTAATCCAGAGGACCTTACTTTCAAGGCCATTGAACATGTTTGCCTGGGCGAGAGAGGAGGAGACCTTGGAAATAAACTTTCAAGACGTGAAATGTACTGGATTTTCCAGTTGCAGACTCTACACCCGGTTGGCCTGAATGAAGGTTACAAAATTGCACCTTTCCTATGAGGTGCAGTATCCTAAAAAACCTCCGTTATTCGTCCCCTTGTATGTTTTATATTCTGTCCTTACCTCACTAAATAGTTATAGTTAATCACTGTTCACTAACATAAAGGAATAAATCACGTGGTATTATGATGTCTAATCCTTTTTCGCGTACAGTCAAACCACACTGGTACGCCCAATCTTGTCTGATCTTGGAAGCTAAGCAGTGCTTGGGCCTGATCAGTACCAGGAAAGGAGACTACCTGGCAAGATTGGGTACTGTAATGTTAACAAATGACGTCAACTTAATACCGACTTTTAATGATACTTGTAATGCACACTTCCAATATACCACTATGGTTCACGAATAAGCTAATTAACTGAGCACTATCTGATTCATATTTTATTCCAGAAATAATTTCATCCTTAAATCCTTAAAATCGCACATTACACTGCTGTCAATAAATATGTTTTATGTATATTTTTATATCTTTCATAAGTCATCAAACTGCATTTTGCACTGTTATATATTATGTCCTGTCTGATGTCCTCTTGCATAGTGCACTAGCTGTACTCTACAAGTCACCTTGCACAGCCATTTCTTAATGTATTAACTTATTAAAAATGACATAATGTCTCTGAGCTCCTTTATATTTACCTATTCTTGCACTAGCACTTTATCTTCTGAATAAAATGAGAAACATACGTATTTTGACAAGTTTATACTGAAAATCGTTTCTGAATTGCATGTAAATAACAGTATTGCTAGAATATTACCATTCTTCTCTTTCTTTATTTATGTGACCGTTGTTATGAATACGGACTGAGCCTACAATATATTCAGGCCTGAAAGAACTACCACAAGATGGCCGCCGTATTATGAAACTCAATGTCCTAAACCCAGCAAAGATGTCCGCCGTGTTACTAATCTCTGGAGACAGAACCCTTCTGTACACTACGATACCCGCCAGCGCAAGCCCAGACGATCACCATGGAAGCCGGGAGCCGCCGCAGGCGCGGACCGGAAGTGCGACGGAAATGACAAAGACGCGACACCCGTCACCGGAAGTGTGGCGGAAATGCCGCGAATACACCAATTTATGGACTTTAGAGTACTTTTATACTCTTTTATGTCGTATACAAACATTGACTCTGCTCAAAATTGGTCAGCCCAAATTATTATATGTTATATTCTGTTCTCATACACTGCACTAAAAAGTACTTTTAAAAGCCTGCAATAATCCAATTGCACCATGTGACCATCTGTGATGTCACAACCCCTTTACTAAGTAGCTTGGCTATAAATAGACATGAAGGATCATTGAGTCCCTACCCCTTGAAGAAGTCTTATGAGACGAAACGCGTTGGATTTCCTGCACTAACCCCCTGCTGTTCTATGAAGCTAAGTTGCTCTCCTTATCGTTTTTAATATTTTAATATTGCCTTGGTCCATATTTTTATGTTTTCTACGTACTGTGTGTAACTTTTTTACTCTCACATATTAAAATTTTTATTATACTTTTATATTTTGGCTTTTAACCATTTCTTAGCAACACTGAGCGCCGAACCCTATCAACCCATTTTTCCATATATATATATATATATATATATATATATATGTGTGTATATGTGTATTTAAATGTGTATATTCATATTAAAATTTATAATGAATGCTGAAGTAAAGTTATTCCTTCTCATGTACTGGTCGCTCTGTTGAAAAAGCTCTAGGTCACCCGTGACAAGATGGTTTCAAATCCTCACGAGGAGTCCGAGTGTTTATTCTTTTCCCGCCGTGGATAGAATAAAGTGAGAGTCAACCCCTGTTCTGCACGGGGCCCTGTCACAAAGGATCGTATACAGGAAGCTAAGTGATATTTTAATTATATGCTTTGATTATATTTGCATTATGTGCGCATGGGGGAGTGCTTGTATTCAGAAATGGTCGGTTACCATGTCATCCGATATAATTACCCTGGGGAGAGATGGGATACTCCTTAAGTTGGGTCATATCTAGAACATTGCAGCATACTGCCATGCGACTACAAGAGGTATGGGACTCTTGGGTTGGCGGGCCAATTCCATGGCGGTCTCGGCTAGGAGGGCGTTGTGGATACACCAATGGAATGCTGAGGCTGACTCCGAGAAGTACTGGAGTATCTTCCCTATGAAGGTGAAACCTGGTTTGGGGACGGCTTTGTTAAGTTGATCTCGGCAGATACCACTGGTAAGTCTACCTTCTTGAGCTATGTTCCCTCACAACGGTTGGTGACGCATTTTTGTTGGATGCAGTCATTTTGACCGGATGGATACCGTTTTTCCCCTTCTTTGCAGGTAGAGGAAGGTGAAAAGGTAAGAGGTCAGCAGCCTTTTAAAGTTCGCAGAAGCAGAAATCGTCCTCTGTTTCTAGCTGGGTCTATCTTGCGGGAGCCCACACCGGTGGAAACACGTCTAATACTCTTCAATCAGTCCTGGAATGGACATGGACCAGTGAGTTAAGAATAGAGTCCCAAGGGGGACATACTGGAGTTTCCAGATGATTCCCCTCACTGATTTTTCAAATAGATCTTACCGATTCTCCTCTGGACGGCGAGGTAGTATGCGACGCCATACAAGAGTTGGGTCAGGATCAGGACATTGTCCTGCTGTCCCTGTCACAAAAAAAGAAGAAGCTGTTATTCGAGCTTTTTTGTGCTTCTGAGCCCGGACAGCTCGGTCAGAACAATCCCAAAAATTTCTATTTAAGAAGTGGAACTACAAGATGGAATGGGTGGTATTCATGTGACTGGCGGTCTGCTGAACGACAGTCGCATGACCTCCTCCACCATCCCGCCGGTTCACTATCCCGATGGTCGGCATGTCGACCAACAGGGACTATTTCCACTCGTGGGTGTCCACAACACCCATAGAGTGGGAATAGAACCCGTGACGACTGCAGGTCGCCACCGAGCCCGCAGCGTGGCGAGCGCAGAGAGCCCGCAAGGGGCTTGCTGCACTCGCCCCTCCCCGCTGGGATCCCGGCGTCGGTATGCTGCCGGGATCCCGGCGTCTGTAAGCTGACCGGCGGTCAGCCATACTACACCCGATGGAATCTCTCAGGGCAGGAATCTCCAATCTGTAAAAGGAGAAAGAGGTTTTAAGTGCGGTTTCTTCCGCATTAGGCTTACCTGGGTTTGCTATTCAGGATTGTCATTGCCATTTCACCGGAGTGATGGCAGTACGATGGTTTTCCTTCAATAGTAAAAGCCATTATTATTCTGTACTGGGACGCTCTCCTGACTACGGCGAGGTCAAGAAACAAGTGGTACAAATCGTTGTTTTCTCTCTGACAGTTCTTCAACACAGTGGTTGGCTCCTGAACTTGCCAGAATCACTGTTGATCCCAACGACACGGATGTCAGAGTTGGGAATAAGGGCCCTCATTCCGAGTTGTTCGCTCTGTAATTTTCTTCGCATCGCAGCGATTTTCCGCTAATTGCGCATGCGCAATATTCGCACTGCGACTGCGCCAAGTAAATTTGCTAAGAAGTTTGGTATTTTACTCACGGCATTACGAGGTTTTTTCACCGTTCTGGTGATCTGAGTGTGATTGACAGGAAGTGGGTGTTTCTGGGCGGAAACTGGCCGTTTTATGGGAGTGTGTGAAAAAACGCTGCAGTTTCTGTGAAAAACGCGGGAGTGGCTGAAGAAACGGGGGAGTGTCTGGGCGAACGCTGGGTGTGTTTGTGACGTCAAACCAGGAACGACAAGCACTGAACTGATCGCACTGGAAGAGTAAGTCTCAAGC